>NC_057405.1:50568072-50723072 GCF_019320065.1 Cervus canadensis | reverse complement strand
CCCTATGGTCATTTCTACTATGATTCTCTAATCAAACTCTGATGGTGGTATTTTTTTCATTTCAGGATAATTCATGCATTCATTAAATATTTATTTAGCTTGTACTATGTGCCAGGAAATGTTGTAAATGCTGAGGTGATAGCTGGATACAAGCAAAATAATTTTTCAATCATCAGAAATTTCTAGAAAATAAAATATTCAAAATAATGACAAATTCTGCAACCAATATAACCCTTCGATTAACACATTTTGAATTGTCTTTCTATGATAAATTCCAACCTTTTAATTGAGAATTTTGGAAACATTTAACCACTTCCTAATGATGAAGGATAATCTTTATAAGCATATATTGTTAGGTCATATAATACCTATGGTATCCTGCATAAAATTCAATTATAGTGCTTACAATATTGTACATCAATTATTTTCTTTTTCTCTCTCCTTTCCAAAAACAGGAGCTCCTTAAAGACATCTTATATTTCCCCTCAGTGCCTGACAGATAACTGACCTTGACTACTGAATGGGTGAGAATGAGCAGTTCACAAGGATAGCATTAAAGGTTAAAGTAATTTGATCATGTACGTTTCCAATATGATTATAAGTGGAAGTTAAAGAGTGTGCTTCTGTGGACTGCCCAGACTTACCAGAGTCCAGTAGTTTGAACTACAAACAGAGTGTTTTGAGAGTATTTCCTATTGATCATCTTGGAACACCAGTGAAAGAGTAAAAGGAAGCCTCAGGTGGCAGGAGAGGCTTTTTCATTAAGAGGTTTTTAAAGTTCCTAGAGAAATAAGCTTATAAGAGAATGCTGAGCACATCACCTTTCCAATTCCCAGGTGTACAGACAGCAGGTTAGACACATCTGTGCCGGCAGAGCATCTGATGAGTGCTGCATCATGTGCAGTGAAGCATCCCAAAGGCCAACAAAGCTAAATGTACACAATGGAGATTTCCCACCCATACATAATGCCAAAAAGCAACAGGGCCAAGTTTTGGATGGGAGGAACCACTCTTTCAGACCCTTTCATGATTATCTTCTCTAACCCTTTTATTGTTTGCCCTCTAGACAATAAGGAGAAAATATAGGGATGACAGGGGATTCCTAAGTTTTACTTCAAAAAAAAAAAAATCCAGCCAAGGCATATGCAGAAGACAATGCTGCATGAGACACATAATATATTTCAAGAGAACAAAAAAAGTAAAGAACAGACATCCTCTGGGTGAAAGCTCAGGGCTATCCTCTCAAAACCAGAAAGAAGAGAATGCTAAACTTCATTGCCTCAAACCTTCTACACCTAAATGGTTTATTAAATTTCTCTATAATTCTGATCATTCATTTGAAATATACCAGCTCAAATTTTTTCAACTGTCAAATGAGACGAACATACAATTTGTGCCATGCACTATGAATTTATTCCCACTTCCAAGGTCTTCTCTTTTCTAAACACAGTAGATAGTCTTTCTTTCCTCCCCTCCAGCCATGGCACTGAGAAAAAATTCCATACACCTCCTTCCCTCCCAAGTACTCCCCAGCACAACTGACCTGATAATAGACCAAACTAAAATTCATCCAATATTTTTCATTTATGATTCACTAATTACCTTAAGTCAGCTCTGTGCTTGATGCTGAAGCTTTACTTCAATCTTCGCAACTCATAATCCTTGCCACAGTATCAGAAAGCTAGAGGCCACCATATAATCACATTTTGTCTATTACATTGGGACGATATGTTTGGCTTTTGTGACAAGACAGCATTCCAACAACTAAAAAAGAAGCAAACTAAAGACCAGGAGAATTATATCAGTAGGCATAACAATGATGCTTGGGTGAAAGTCAGCTCACATCTCATTGTTGAACTCCTCCTGGTGTAAATCTTATGAGAGCAAATGTTTTTCTCTGTCTTGTTCACATTTGTGTCCCCAGGGCCTAGAAGAAGGCCATCATACACTGAGTGCACAACAAATTCTTATTTATCAAATGAATGAATGAACATAATGGGGATTCAGCCAGATCCAGATATAAGCATATCCAACGACTAACTGAAAATGATTTATGCTTCTAGATTATGAATGTCCCACATTATCTTCTTACTCCCCTAAAATTTTGTCCATCCCAACCTTAATCTCTTCCCTGGTGGCTCAGCTGGTAAAGAATCTGTCTGCAACGTGGAAGACCTGGATTTTATCCCTGGGTTGTGAAGATCCCCTGGAGAAGGAAAAGTCTACCCACTCCAGTATTCTGGCCTGGAAAATTCCATGGACTGTATAGTCCATGAGGTCTCAAAGAGTCGGACATGACTGAGTGACTTTCATTTTCATAACCCTAATCTCTAGGTCTCCCATGGCTGTGGAGAGTAATAAAAAGGAATAGCATAATAAATTATGCATAACTTAAGGTGGCATTCAAAGATGAACTAAGACACTCCTTATGGACTTAAGAAAGTGAACACAACCCATCACCTTATTCTCTACAACCAGGAATACCACCTAAAACACCCAGTTGTAGATGCTACGGGAAGTTCTTCCAAATGGGAACAGCACATTTAACAGTCAGCTAGAAGTTTACTGGTCACGAATCTCAAAAGGAAATTCTTATACTCTGATTACATTTCATTGTGAATGTTTTCTGGACAAGCTGCCAGGAAACATTACATTACCCCTAAGGGGAACAGGGTAGGGAGAAATTTGAAATCACAGTGATTTAGCTACTATAATGTCATGGGTGAGCCTTCAGTTCAGTCGCTCAGTCGTGTCCGACTCTTTGCCTCAGGTGGGTGCTAACCTGAGGCTTCCTCAGGTCATTGGAGCAGGAACAGTATAGAGGTGAGACTAATAAAATTCCCAAGATCACAAAATACTCACAACTCAATCCCAAATGGCTTCCAAAAGATTTAGAATAATCCCTTCTTTTTAGAGGGAAGGAAATAAAATCCCAGAGAGGTAAGGAAACATACCCAAGGTTACTTGACTTAGTGGCAGATGGGGGTTCTCTCCAAACCATAAATGCTTAGAAAGGGAAATTGTACCCACAGCACATTTGCACGCACTGCATCTGTCTACTTTCACTGCACAGGCAGGCACATGCTATTCACTTTTTAACTAGAAAGGTAAAATTGGGCCAAATAATATTTAATTCCCCACTGTAACAGTAGATTTACATTCCATATTCAGACAGCTGGCATAATTGAAGACAGCTCGGAACCCCTGAGGATATCCAAACTGTCACAATTGGAGAAAAGATTGACGTATCCTGCAGTGTAAGACCTACTCAATGACATTACAAAGCTGATTTAAAATATCGTCTTTGTCGGATCCTCAATATCCAATCTATGAACAATAGACATAATTAAACATAAAAAGCTGCAAATTAAGCGGACTAAATGATGAAGCAAATCATTTCATTTTTGCACCTGTGAAGTACAGTATGCCATTGTCATTTTCCCCAAAGAAGACAGCACAGATACTCACATGGACAATTATCAAAAGAGTTCAGAGCAGTAGCAGCTATAATGGACAATAGATTTCTTTCCCAAAAAAAAAGACTAAAAAGATATCAATGAATGTAGTTTTCAAGTCACAGTGAGAATACGCAGCTGCCTCCACAGATTCTATTTAATGTATTTCAATATGACTAATTAAAATAAAAAACTTAAGTCTCCTATTCTCAAGCTGGTAAAAAGCAGAGAACACAGAAAAACAAGTTCAAGTTATCATTTTGTATGTCTCTGCAAGAGAGTTTCTGGCTTGTTTTGTGCTTGACAGCTACAGAAAATAGTCTGTGAAAAGAAAGAAGTACCTTGCCTGGAGATAGCTGTCCAAAAGGCAATGTCCTCATGGTCAAGAGTATGGGTTCTGAAGACATAGACCTGGCTACAAATCTTACTCGGCCACCTCCTGAGTAGCCTCAGGCTAGGCTCCTCAGTCCATGGAATTCTTTAGGCAAGAATATTGGAGTGGGTAGCCATTCCCTTCTCCAGGAGATCTTCCCAACCCAGGGATGAAATCCAAGTCTCCTGCCTTGCAGGCAGATTCTTTACCCTCTGAGCAACCAGAAAAGCCGAAGTTATTTAACCCCTCCATATTTTGTTTTCTCCACGAGTAAAATGAGGATATCTATAGTTCTTCCCCCACTGGATTATTGTGAGACTGAAAAGCTCCAGATTAAGTAAAGCACTTGAAACACTGATACTCTGTGACCACCCAGCAAGTGTTAGCTTTTATAACTGCAGTCTAAAATGTTGCATCTGGGCTTTTAAATGAAACCAACAAGAGCAGGTATTTAAGCACCTATTCTCACTCTAGCACTTTAACAAAAGATTCATACAGCAATCAAGGCAGTTTCATCCATAAAGTGGCTCTCTAAACATTTAAATTGAAAAAAAAATTTACAGTATTAAAATCAGGAAAAAAGCAGATAAAAATATATTTTAATGTGAGCTGGAAAGATACTGGTAAGGTCATTGAACATACATTGCAATCAGAGACACACAGTGTCACCTCAAGCCTGGATTGAGCTAAAAGAGCCAAGGGAAAGATCTGCCAAAGAGCCCACCATGAACTAGCATAAAACCACCTGCAAAATCCGTTCAAGCATCTGTCTCTGTGAAGTGCCAAGCCTTCTCCTCCCACCCCACCAGGCTGGCCTCATCTACCAGAGAGCAATATTAGAGGCCCTTTTTTTTTCAGTTCAGTATCTCTCCATTTGATCAATCCAGGAGGCATTCCATGAAACCCCACACAGCAACTCATTTTCCTTCTTTGTCACAATTTATTCCAAATACCCTTCTCCCTCTAATTTTAATACCTGCCAAAACCAAATCAGGCTGATCCATGTGTTCGAGGATTAGGCTTTTATTTTGTACTGGAGTATAGCTGGTCAACAATGGTGTGACAGTTTCAGGTGGAGAGCAAAGGGACTCAGCCATACATATACATGAATCCATTCTCCCTCACGCTCCCCTCCAATTTAATGTTCCCTAAATGAATCCTCAAAACTGTTATAATATAAATGAGAAACATCCACTCAGTGGTCATTTGTCATCGTATAAGGGTTCACAGCAGGGAAGGGAGGGTGGATCACCAACAAAGGGGTGTTTCAGCTATAGCAGTTCTCTGAGGCAATGCAAAGGTAAGAAAGACACAGGAGAAATGATGACATCACTACAATATTTCTGTATCTGTAACTAAGGATAATATTTCAGAAGTAAACATCTCAATTATGATATTCCAATTTTCTCCTGTAATATGTGAAATTATTGAAAGCAGAAGGAGAACTGAGTATTCTAATTATCCTCTCCAAATTGCACTTATGGGTTTGTGGTATGTATTGCCTACTAGCAATTTCTTTCACCATCACCATCATCTTGATCATGATCATCATTTCATCATAACTTAACATTTACTGAATGCTTAGGACCTACCAGGAACTAATCTAAGCACTTTCCACTTACTGAACTATTGAATCTTCCTAAGAGTCCCAGGAGGAGTGGCTGGTGAACCGGGAAGACCCAGAGGGATGGCGTGGGGAGGGAGGTGGATGGGGGGATCGGGATGGGGAACACATGTAAATCTATGGCTGATTCATGTCAATGTATGGCAAAAAACACTAAAATATTATAAAGTAATTAGTCTCCAACTAATAAAAATAAATGAAAAAAAAAACATAAGAGATGCAAAAATTGATGAGAGTTAAAAACAGAGAAGCCACAAGGCATGAAAGGTATGAAAAAGATGCCATGAATTGCTAAGTTCAGCTCAGTTCAGTTCAGTCGCTCAGTCATGTCCGACTCTTTGCGAACCCATGAATCTCAGCATGTCAGGCCTCCCTGTCCATCACCAACTCCTGGAGTTTACTCAAACTCATGTCCATCGAGTCGGTGATGCCATCCAGCCATCTCATCCTCTGTTGTCCCCTTCTCCTCCTGCCCCCAATCACTCCCAGCATCAGGGTCTTTCGCATGGGACCAGATGCCATGATCTTAGTTTTCTGAATGTTGAGCTTTAAGACAACTTTTTCATTCTCCTCTTTCACTTTCATCAAGAGGCTTTTTAGTTCCTCTTCATTTTCTGCCATAAGGGTGGTGTCATCTGCATATCTGAGGTTATTGATATTTCTCCCAGCAATCTTGATTCCAGCTTGTGCTTCTTCCAGCCCAGCATTTCTCATGATGTACTCTGCATATAAGTTAAATAAGCAGGGTGACAATATACAGCCTTAACGTACTCCTTTTCCTGTTGTTCCATGTCCAGTTCTAACTGTTGCTTCCTGACCTGCATATAGGTTTCTTAAGAGTCAGGGCAGATGGTCTTGTATGCCCATTTCTTTCAGAATTTTCCACAGTTTATTGTGATCCACACAGTCAAAGGCTTTGGCATAGTCAATAGAGCATAAATATATGTTTTTCTGGAACTCTCTTGCTTTTTCGACGATCCAGCGGAAGTTCAGCTCAGGAGATAACAAAATAATATCCCTGAATGATATTAATTAATATGCATGAAGCAGGTGCAATGAGTCAGGCACTGTTCTAAATTCTTTAACATATATCACTTATTTAATCCACACAACAATCCTGTGCAAGGAGACTATTATCATCCTCTGAAAAGTAGGGCACAGAAAGATTAAATGATTTCCTCAAGGTTTCACAGCTGATAAGCGGTGAGATCAGGATTTTATACCTTTAGTTTGTCTCCAGTCTTTGCCCTTAATTGCTGTACTATAATCCTTCTCAGTACATGAAAGAGAAGATCTTCTGAGAACTTTAACAATTAGTAAAGACAAATTATAAGTGGAGATATGAAAAATTCCTAAACAAAATACCAACAAAAAAAAGCAACATTTCTTAAAGTATGATGTTAATCATTAGAGGTGATTATTATGTAACAGTTAAAGTAAGTAAATTTGGTTCTAAGACAAATGTTTATGTTTTTTCCTGAAATCTTTATTTGAGGAAATTGTATTATTTTATATGATTGTTTTTAATGATGTGACGCTTATGCCATACAAGATTTTTCTCATGTTTATTATTATCACAGTGTGATATCCTTCTTGTCTATAGCATAAGTGAATGGAAGTAATCTGTGCCTTTTGAGAGCCTACAATCCAGAACTGAATAACCTCGAAAAGTATGTGCAATACATTCAAATAAAGTAGAGGCTTTGCTTGATTCAGCATCATGAGAGAGATGGATAGGGCATCAGATACAGGAGAATGAGAAAGCTGGAGAAATTAATTCATAAAAAAATATTGAGAACTAAAGGGTGGTATAGATAAACAAGAAGTCTGATCTCATGAAAGTAGGAAAGAGGAGGAAAAGGAGGAAAAATGGCAGATATATAATCAGGCTAATGATAGAAAGGAACACTTATTATAAATTCTAAATAAATCTTTAGGAGGTGTCTTTGAGAAACACTTCAAGGTTTCTTGCTTAAGAATTGAGTGATATGGTTATACTATCTTAAACCCAAATGAAAATCTTAGCCAAGTAAAAAATTGCTCTATGAAAGACTATTATACATATTAGCTCAATATTTATGTAACAAACTCATGGTCTATTTTTCCATATCCTCCAAAATTGAGCCAAGTGTCTGTGGAGTACAAAGACGCACACACACATTTTATAATTGTTCAGGGTCATGTGTTCTCAGAAGGCGTCCCTAATTCAGGTGGGCAGCTTCCGAGATGAAGCAGAGCTCTTCTTAAGGTCTGTGTTTCCAAGTGGGGTACTTCTACCCCCAGAGTACTCAGCCTTGTATTGTGACCACATGTATCTGCAGGATAAACATGGCACACAGATCTGATTAGGCACATCTCCTGGAAGGCTTTAGGAACACATTATTTTTATATTTCAACAAAAACCTCTGTATTATTAAGTAAAGTGAAAAATATACATAGAATTTAAAAAAGAAAACTAAACTTTCAAGAAATCTGTTCTTAAAGTAAGCCACTTTAGGCAACTCTAACTGAAAAAAAAATGCAAATGGCCTACAGGCCCTTAGAGACTCAAATGACAACATGCAGGAAGCACTGCTTGGCTTTGTTTTGTGAGATGATACATCAGAGTCTCTGGATACCTGGGAGGTCAGAGATCAGAGCAGCACCAACCTGCTTAGTCAGGGAAAAGGCCAATCGTCTGCGAATATCTCCCCAGTGACATAACTCAATATTCCAAGACAGAATACAGAAATTATAATCTAAATATAGAAACAATTTGAAAAGGTGTCCTACTTAAAAGATTCAAGAGAAGAGAAACTTCAAGTGGAAGGAAAAGCAAAGAAATAAATGTTAATTTAGCTTTGAACAAATTATCTAGAAAAATAGGGAACATCTGTGGGATCTACCCTAGGGTGGCCCTTTTTTTTTCCCCCCCTAAAAAAGAGCAAACAAACCCTCTATGAATTGATGTTGATGCTGAAGCTCCAACACTTTGACCACCTGATGTGAAGAGCTGACTCATTGGAAAAGACCCTGATGCTAGGAAAGACTGAAGGCAGGAGAAGAAGAGTGTGACAGAGGATGAGATGGTTGGATGGCATCACTGGCTCAACAGACATGAGTTTGAGCAAATTCTGGGAGACAGTGAAGGACAGAGAATCCTGGCACGCTGCAGTCCACGGAGTCTCAAAGACTCAGTCGGACACGACTTAGTGACTGAACAATGAACACTCTATATTTGGAGGCACTTTTTCATACTTACCCCTTGAGTGCAACTCAACAGGTTCGGAAGAAATGTACAGACTATACAGTGAGAAAGCAGGGTTTGAACTTCAGCTCCAGCACTGCCTTGGAAAGCCTGGAGCAAGATAACTTTTCTGAACCTATTTCGCCAACCAAACACTGAGAAGCATGATAGCTATATCAAAGATCCAGTTTAAGGGTTAAATTATTTGAAATGTATAAAAGCACAGAGCATGGTGTAGAGAAGGCCACTCAAAGAAGGTTAGTTGCTTTGGAAAAAAAAATCCATAGAGCATCGAAAGAGGGAAGTATATCACAGGTATGAATCCAGATAAAATAATAACTGAGAGGAGATATTATAGAGCAAAGCACTTCAGTGGTGATTTATACAGGATCCTCAACAATGGTGCAGGTCTTACAGGGTGCAACAAATTGAGTTACACACACTTTACCACCAAGGCAGGATAAAAGTGTTCCTTCCCCAGGGTGCAGTGCAAGCCCTATTCAGTGGAACACAAACATGGAAGGACAGTGAATCAAAAGGCAGAGTCCATCCTGCTTTGTCATCAGTGATGACATGTAACAGGAAAGATTTAAACTTCTGTTTAGAATACAAGATATCCTATTCAGAGAGTCCAAACTCTATTAAATTTTCTCCAGCATATTCTTCAAAAATAAACATATTGCTATTGTCTTTTCCAGGTAATCTCATTTTTCTCCAAATTATTTTTAAAAATAAAAGAAAAAGGAAGAAAAGAAGAAGAGAAGGAGGGAGGAGAGAAAACTAAATTGGCTACAATACACCGAACAGAGGTGAAAGCACTTAACCCAGTGTCAAGGCTGTTTTGACACTTTTCCATCAACAAACCTAGTGTCTGTTTATTTTAAGTAATTACAGCACTGTGTTCATGACATATGCTCCACCAATGTCCCACTGAGATCACAGCACTTCTTCTGCTATATTATACTCTGCTTACTCAATCATTTTCTATCATTGAGTATTGTTTGGAACTCATCATGAAAAGCAGTATTTTCGCCAACTCCTTACTAAGCATTATTCTGTTTGGGTTACTCTTTTATTTAACAATGCTTGTAGCATGGCTGAGGATCAGCCATTGTTTAATCATTTTACCAACGATAGCTCACCCAATGCCTAAAACAACCCTAAAGACTAAAGATTATTGCCAACAATTCTTGTCTGGAGAATCCCACGGACAGATGAGTCTGGTGGGCTACAGTCCAGAGGGTCACAAAGTTGGACACGACTAATTGAGCACACATGTGCGGGTACACACACACACACACACACACACACACACACACACACAGGAGGAATCCTAGGCACAGAGAGTGGTATAATTCACCCAAGGCCACAAGTGGTATAACTAGAGTATGAATCCAGACTCTGGAGTTCCTGACTTTAAATGGTACCTGATGCTGCCTCTTGAATAGAATCATTGAGTTAATATATGCAAACACCATAGAATAAATAACACCTGGAATATGATAAGGGCTGAATAAATGTCAGTTACACTTTATTGTTTTGATGGTGGTGTTGTTGAGATCATATTCAGATTATATTAGATGATCACTCTGGTAGGTTTTATTTGAAATGTTCCCATTGGCCAAAAGTATTGCCATTCTTTTGAATATTGGTAGAAAAGTTTATGTTTTCCAGGTTGTTAACTGGGAATAGTTCAGAACAGAAGAAAAGCCTCACTATATCAAGTTACATTGATACTTTGACTTTTGGTGGGTTTACTAAGTCTGTCACTCTGGCACAAAAGAAAATTAGATTAATCCAACAAGAAGCATTCCTCATGGAGTCACATTGATTTTTGCCTGCACTGGATGTTCTTCTTTGCACTTAGAGAATTGATTTATTCCAGGTGAGGAGAAAATCTATCATTTTTGGAGTTTGCTTTCTGTCTGCTTGTTTTTCAAATGGCTCTGAGCTTACCTATTTCTAAACATATATCCCATAATCATAATCAGAAGATAATTCAATTCTCCATATAATACAATTTTTTCTTGTGTAGCTTAACTTCATTAATGGACGGTATCATCCCAATGATTATTTGTATTTTCTTACCCTTCCTGTAACAATGGATTTTGAGTAAATCAGTAGTTCCCTAAACATATGACAATCTGTAAATCAAACAGCCACTGATGATATTCTAAAAATAAAACAGGAGTATAATTATTATTGCAGTATTCTTGATATCACTAAATTTTCATTTTATGTGAAGACATTAATGTTTCATAGTTTACTTAATTTTCTGCTTGAGTTTTAAGGTCATTTTCACTCTTAGCAGTTATTGTATAACAATGTAATTATTAAAAAAAGCTTCAAATGCCTCATGATCCCAAACAGCTATTTGTAAGTAAGGTCTAAAAATGGCTGACTTGTAAATGCTTTGAATTTATGCATAATACTTGAAATAGTATAAACCATTATCTTTTGTGTACATTTGCTGACAGAAAGAAATGCGTTTTAAAGGAAGATGCTACTGCTTCTTCCAAATTCTGTACATCAAACACAATCTTCATGCTAATGTGACTGTTCTTTAGGTATGTTTGTTGCTGATATGGAAGCATTTATACAGATTATGTGCCTGTAAAATGCAAAGAACTCTGAGTTACCAGTAATATTTATTCAAACATGGACACAATGAACATGATAAATATGCAATTTATTCTGATTTCAACAATTATTCCAGCCTCGTTAACAGCATTTGAAATTCTCTTACGATTCTTTTATTCCTCAAATTTACAAGAAAAATCTCCCAAAGCTCATTATAAACTATGATTACATCTACTTTTGAACTGGATTTCATCAAAGCTTAAAAAAAATTAGATGAGAGGCTTGATTATTACAGTTTCCTTAGAAACACGGGAAGCAGTAAAAACACCTTAGAATCCAAGACTTTCTGGCAAAGACTCTTACAGTCCATCTGCTGTGTTCAACTATTAAGATAATACAAACAGAACAGCTATATTTCAGATATCATTATGTATAATTAGATTTTGTTAATAAAGGGAAAGAATTTACATTGTCTTTATGATATGTAACTATACAATGAATATATATTAGAAGAAAGCAAGAAAGAAGAAAGGAGGGAGGGAGGAAGGAAGGAGAAAGGGAGAGAGCTAGGAAGAAGAAGACATAAAAGGAAATAAAAAGGAAAAGGGGAGAAGAAATTAAAGCTTGAACTTCCTTCCCCATCCAATGTGGTCAACATGTATTACAGTAGCCTCTGAGGGTCTCTGAGAAAATGGCTTGCTAAACTGTATTCTTCTCACCTACTGAGAGTGGACCGGCAAACTTCTAAGCTACATCACTTAAATTCAGTTAGCAACCCACTCCAGTATTCTCGCCTGGAGAATCCCCATGGACAGAGAAGCCTGGCGGGCTGGAGTCCATGGGGTCGCAAAAAGGCAGACACAGCTGAGCAACTAAGCATATTACAGCATCCATTTGTCTGTTTAACAAATATTTTCTACACAAAATCCTAGGCCCCAACCACTGGCGTAGGAGCTGGGGATTTAACAGTGAAAAAGACAAAATCCTTGATTTCAAGACTTGGATGTCACTGGGAAGACAGAAAAAGAACAAATTCTTTAATAAAGATCATATCCTTTCTGATAGGGACAGAATGAAAGGACAAAATAAGTGGTTAAATAGTTAATCTCACTAGGAGACTGTAAGTATAAAAATATGGGAGAACACTTTAAGTTAATGATTACTCGAGAAAGCAGGTTTGTTTAACCACAAAACCAAGCAGGCTTGCTTAGCAATAAAACCATGCAACAGAAGCACAAGATAAGCCCTCAAACAATAAAACGATGGTGGCCTGAGACCTACATCCTGCCCAGCGAGCTCCGTGAGTTAGTAACCCCCAACACATGTTCTTTGGCCCCTAAGATTATGTTCTTTGCACAGTGCCCCCCAAACAATAAAACAACAATAGAAAACAAGGCCTCCAATTTGCCCAATGTGTTACCAAGGACAGATGGTTAATGACCCCCAAAACAGGCTGTGGACACACACACACACACACACACAAACAATTACTTATGGAAAGGTGACTTTTCAGAATGGAAGACCTTCACTGTACTGAGACCTGAAAATATTTTTCCAAAGTGCTATGATAGTCCTGGCCCGACTAGGTTGATGACACCTAGACTTCCCTGCCCAACCTGGGGGAGGAACTGATGATGGAAATGGGACATCTACTCAAGAAAGACAAAGAAGATCGTCTCCCCTTCCCTCTCTTTCTCTGATTATAAAAATGGAATCTACTAAGTACTCAGGGTAGTGCAATGCTTGCCTGCCTGCTTATGAACCTTGCAAGCGTTCTGTTTTAATAAATCACTTCTTATCTATCACTTTGCCTCTTGCTGAATTCCTTTCTGCATTGAGACATAAAGGGCTGTGGTGTCAGAGCACTTCAGAGCCCCCAAAATGACAACAATTGGTTTTATTTCCTTTCGGTAACTCTTAACACATTTTCTCAAAATACTACTTTCAATCAATATTCTTACTAGATCTTGATTCTGGGGTGTGTGGCAGTCACAGTACCCAGGATCTCTTCACCTACCAATCTCCCTCCCACTCCCTGCATTCACAACAGAGTGTTATAACTTAATTTAGGTCCATTGATTTTCTGAAATTTGAATACCAAACACAGACACACAGGAACAGAAGAGCTTTGAAACTGAGTCATTAACACATAGCCTACAAATTCCGCCATGGAGATGCAGAGCTGCTGCGGTTTCCACCTTTGCCCAAGGTTTGATTTCAATTCCTCATTCAATTTTGCAAACCAAAGATATCCCCCAAGAATCTCTTTTTCTTGCTTATGCTAGTCAGATCTGTGTTGAAAACCTGGCTTATTAATGACTCTAATATATCATTGTAGAATATCAGGACAACTTACCTAATGCATTAGCTGAAAAAGACAGATGTTCTGAATCTAATTCTTCATGGAATCCTTACTCAAGCAAAATTCCCAGATCAATATAATTATGTTTAATTTGGGACTCATAGAAACTTAAATTGAATTTTAAGTGAAAACTAAAATTAAGAACCTTAAAACAAGGTCATCTAGTCTCCCACTCACTGGTTTTGCCAATCTCTATTATGTAACCATTCAGCTGCTCCTTGAATACACCCATTGATAGGGAACGCACACCACACAAGGCAGTTAGTTTCCTTTTAGATGATTCCAGTTGTCAGAAAGGCCTGGCATTTACGCTGTCTCAAAAATTTGTATCATAACTTTTCAAACATTAAATTCTTTGCCATTTCCTAAAAAAGCTCTAAACTTAATTTGACACTTGCACTATCAACTGACCTTTTTATATGTTCCAATACAAATTGTCAGAATAGACTCAAAATCCTACAAAATGGAGTTTAAAAAAGGGTGTACATATTCACAGACCACAATTTTGACCACAGAAAAATAGCCATGCTTGAATGAATATTAAAAGATCGGGTGAAAAAAATGTCAAGAATCTCTGACCTTTCATGACAAGCTGCCAAGAAAATAAATACTTCTTGGCAGGTAGACCAGATCCAAAGGCCAAATATCAATGGATGCACACTCATCCTCCAATCTTTAATATGATTCAATGAATCTTAGCATTGGCAGGAACTTCAGAGATCATGTAGCTAAAATTCTATAATTTATTGCAAGGAAACTGAGGTGTGGGAATTAACTACTATTTTCTAAATAAACTTGCTGCTACTTTTTGAAATTCAAAGCTCTAAGAATTTCTTGTGTTTAAGATGTGAGGAAAAACTTACAGCTGAGAAATTAATTATTTTTCATGTCCAGACATGACTTAGGACATTGAGAATTTTTCTCTATGGGTTTCTCTGCAACTCATCCATCTAGAATGCAGAGTGTGAGACAAATCCTTACTGTATTTGGGAGATAACATATTAGAGAAAAGAAGAGGATGACCACCAAAAACCTACTTAAAGAAATGGAGACTGTTTGTAACTTATTACCACCCCTCCTAAAAAGCAAATGACTTTGTTGCCAAGACCCCAAAATTAAATTTAAACTCTATGGCAATTAATCTGAGATGATAAATTATAGTCACTGCAGAATTTCAATTTCCTCCTTAGTTATTTAAAAACTTTTAAATAAAAGGCTTCAAGTAATCAGATTATTTCCTTTCTTCCATTTTCATAATAGTTTTATCCATATTCCAGAATTTGGAGTTAATTTGCAATAACTTATATTTAATATATGTGCCTATCAGGGATGTATTTTTCTGTATAGAGCCTATTTCACCAAAGATTTATATATTTCTGCTATGTATGGTTGCTATTACAATTTGGTGTAATAAAAAAAGTAAATAAAGTAAAAGGTTATCTTTACTCTCTAGAACACAAGTGAATTGCCCTTCAAAAACTCTCTTTTTTAATTTCAAGAGTCTCTGTTAATAATTATCTAACCATTAGTATGAAGTGACAGTTCAATCTCTGTCTCTAAGTAATGATTATTTCTTGAATGACTCAATATTATTTAACTGACTTGCTAGATGATCCCTGAAACTCTTTTTTCTATATGTCCGATTTTTCATTTGTGCAATATTGTATCTAATACCTTTCAAAACATAATAACTGTACTTATCATTAAGTTAGCCATCCAGTATTCTCAATCACATGAAATTCATTGGGAATTTGAAGTTGATAAAAGAGACCTTAGGGCAGCAGAAATAAATTTTATACAACATTTATCAAGACACCCACATTTTACTCACAGAAAAAGTCTTAGATGTTTACTCAGAGCTTGCTTGTTCTTGTTCTGCAGACATTTCTAACATATTCAAATTGACAGGAAATACTAAGTAAATGGAAGCTTCCCTGGTGGCTCAGAGATAAAGAATCTGCCTGCAATGCAATGCAGGAGGCCCAGGTTCGATCCCTGGGTCGGGAAGATCCCCTGGAAGGGGGCATGGCAACTCACTCTAGTATTCTTGCCTGGAGAATCCCGCGACAGAGGAGGCTGGCAGGCTGCAGTCCATAGGGTTGCACAGAGTCAGACCCTACTGAAGGGACTGAAGCAACAGCAGTAGGTGACTGAATAATATGAAGAAGGAGCGTTGGTGGCAGTTGCACTGCCTTTGATAGGAAGGATGCACTATGGCAGTCTGGAGTTATTTAGAGTAAACATGTGCATGAATGCATGCTTAGTCACACAGTCATGTCTGACTCCTTGCGACCCCATGGACTGTAACGTGCCAAGCACCTCTGTCCATGGGATTCTCCAGGCAAAAATACTGGAATGGGTAGCCATTCCCTTCTTCAGGGGATCTCCCCAACCCAGGATTGAACCTGGGTCTCCTGCACTGCAGGCAGATTTTTTTTACCTGCTAAGCCAACAGAGAAGCCCAGAGTAAACACAAGCAGGGCTAAATAAACAAAATGTACTGAGGATATCTATGGGTCACAGTAAATTACTATAATCAATAGTCTTAATTATGAGCCCAGACTGTCAAGAAAAATGTTAGATGTGCTTAATGTATTATGTCTAAAAAGTCAAGAATATATTCATGCCAAGTCACTTCAGTCATGTCTGACTCTCTGTGATGCTGTGGACTGTGTAGCCTGCCAGGCTCCTCTGTCCATGGAATTTTCCAGGCAAAGAATACTGGAGTGGGTTGCCATGACCTCCTCCAGGGGATCTCCCCAACCCAGGATTACCCATCACAAAATTTTCTATTACAACTGGTGAAAACTTTAAAATATTACAAACGCTAAAAGTGATTTTAATTATATGAAAAATTAAGTCAGGGAGATAGCGTATTTTCTGTTGTTGTTGTCTCTGACTCTTTTGCAATCCCATGGACTGTAGCCCACCAGGCTCCTCTGTCCATGGGATTTCCCAGGCAAGAATACTGGAGTGGGTTGCCATTTCTTTCTCCAGGGGAATCTTCCTGACCCAAGGTTCAAATCCCTGTCTCCTATGTTGCAGGCGGATTCCTTACCACTGAGACACCTGGGAAGCCCAGCATATTCTCTAGCATTGTCAAATAATACACAATGTCACAATAACAACACAGATCAGTGTAATTTTTACTCTCCTATCTATTTGTACATCCGGGAGTCCAGTTTCTGTCACTAAGCTTAGATTAACCGATTCTGAATATAAAATATTTCCTGAATAATCTAGCTGAGCATCACAGCATCTTGAGAGAATCCTAGTTTTGCAAACAAAACCCACTAGTATGTTTTTCAGTAAAAATACAAAACTGAAATTATTCTGTAAGCAAAGGATGCTAGGTTATAATGTGCTGTTATCAAGAGTCTTGTTGGTTTCAAATATTGTTGATCTTGTGCATACCTTCTTGTTTCTATGGTAATAAATAGTTCCCTTTATTGAAGTTTTCATTGCAGTCAGTCAAAACCTGAACATTTCATCTCTATTATATTTCAGAAAATACGAAGGAAACAATACTATGCAGATGGTTTCAGGAAAATCTTAGTGTGACAGGCATGTGCTTAAAATGACTGCTGAGGTTAAGGTATTCCCTCTAGCATTGCTGAAATGTTTTGTTCAATGGCACTGGCATATGTAAAATAGTACACTTGAAAATACGAGTCTTCAGTTCCTTCTCCAGCTGCATGACTGATGATTTGTGGAGGTCAGTGAATGACTCTAGGCATGTTTCTTCAATCAAATAGCAAACTAGAGAAATAGTAAGCGTGTTTTAAAATAAGTTTATAGGACAATTTGAAATCCTCTCAAGCGATTCTACCTTGCCAAGATGATAACCCTCTCTCTGAGACACAGAGGTCGATCTGGCCACAAATTATGAAAAATAGATAAAGAAATCACTAAGAGGGCACTGCTTTCTGCCTCTGTCACTCCCGGAAATACTGTCTCCCTGATTTGCTTACAAAACCAAACACCAAACAAAAAACACAACTACTCTCGTTTTGTGACATAAAAACAAGTCACTAGAATGCCCATTGGTTTCTGTTCGCTGGCTTTTGAGGAAATAGCAATGGACTCACTCTGGCTAGAACCAATATTCATTAGGCAAAACAAAACTGTCTCTGTTGATTTGTCCCCCAGATGGAAATAAAACATATTATAAATTCCTTTTTAGTTCTTACTGAAAAAAATGTTCATATTTAACCTGAATGTCTTTGTTGTTGTTGAGTCACTAAGTCATGTCTGACTCTTTGCAACCCCATGGACTGCAGACCTCCAGGCTCCTCTGTCCATGGGATTTCCCAGGCAAGAATACTAGAGTGTGCTGCCATTTCCTTCTCCGGGGGATCTTTCCAACCCAGGGATCCAACCTGCATCTCCTGCATTAGCAGGCAGAGTCTTTACCACTGAGTCACCTACAGCAATTGGTCAAATGTGGGGAGCCAAAAGCGTTCCACAGGAATAAGCACATCTGT
Source organism: Cervus canadensis (assembly GCF_019320065.1). Lineage (NCBI taxonomy): Eukaryota > Metazoa > Chordata > Mammalia > Artiodactyla > Cervidae > Cervus > Cervus canadensis. Next base: position 50,704,968 of record NC_057405.1, on the reverse strand, counting down.
TTCAGAAGTACTTTAACTTCTCTGGCCTACTTGGCTATTGTTTCAAGTCCTATCAGAATAATATACCAAATAAAACTCCAGGAACCTACAAGAGATACCTCCATGTATTTTGATCACTTCCACAACAGACCAACAGCATACCACTCATTTCCAAAGCCATGTATTTACAATTTTTATCTTTTTACTCTTCATTATGAAGATAAAATTCAATGATGCTGAACTCACTTTCATTGTAGTAATGTGGCATTGATTAAAACTAAAATAAATTTGGCTTTTTAATTAAGAATCATTACCCATTGGAAGAATCTAGATGAATGTGTACGAATGACTTATCATGGAAGTAAAATTTTGATATTCATAATAATAATCTGATTATAACCCAAAGAGACTGATAAATATCTACCCAAAAGCATTAAAGACAATAAACCAGAGTAAAATCATGTTATATCTTAAAGCATAATATAAATCAGAATAAATCTAATAATGAAAAAGATAATTATAATCAAAGGAATTGCAATTTCTATAAATGTCTTCTCTAAGGTTTTTTCTTATTCCTTGGTGTGTTTCTTATCCCACTCCAACTATGCTGGATTCTGTACCTAGAGAAAATTAAATGTATAGAGCTCCTTCAGATAAAACCTAACATATAGAGTGAATTAGAAGAAGATGGGCATGCTAAAATGGAAAAGAGATGTGCCTGATGTGCCTAAAATCATTCTTGAAAATTGAATGCATTTTTTTCCCCTAGTATAATAGCATTTTATCGAAGGTACTGCAAAAATCAGGTCATCTTTGATGCACAACCTGAATAGAGTGTTGAAGCAATGTACATCATTCCTGAACACCTTTCAGCACCAGAAAAAAAATGGGGGGTTTAAAAGCCAGCTCACAAAAAACAATCTCTTTTACCCTTTCACAATGCCAATGAAACAAATGGAAATGGAATTAATAAGAGGTAATTAGTATAACTTACCTTAGATGACCATGGAATTATAGTTTGTCCATCAAAGTATAGTAGTTTGTCCCTACTTCCATGCAACTAGGGAAAAATAAATCCATGACTGTAACTAGGGGGGAAAATGTATTAAAGTCCAGCAGACTATATACTTTATCTCTGAAGTATGGCTTACTAATTGGTTTGATGTTTTGCTTAAACACTGAAGTATGTGTGACCAAAACATTTACACAATACTTTATTTAGGTGTTTACTCTCAGTAAAAGCAGTCCTTTACAGTAACGAGATACTCTGTCTTCATAAAATATGTCAGCATTATGAAAGAAAATGGAAAAAAATCATAGCAAAAATCAGCTGTCCACCATAGCTCATCCATGTCATATGCCACTATAATACTACAATTGCTTTTTACATAGATGAGAATCCAACAATTGTACAATGTGGCCCTATTTATTTTATATATTAGAGTTAATTCAGTGGAGGAAAGATGGGATGTGAGCAAATATACTGAAAACTGAAATAATAACATTGGCAATTATTTAATCTCAACTTTAATTAAAAAATGATCAGCACTTTGTTATTCCCTGGGTTCCCCAAACAAAGCCATCTTGCAGTACAGTTGCCTGGCTCTTAGTTTCTTTACATTAAAAACAAAAAGTTACCCAACACACACAGGAAATGAATTATGCTTTAGTTCAAAAAGTGAATTTTCATTTTCATGTGGTACATCAAGGCAGTTATATTCCTTTAGTTGACAAGTACGATATTGCTACCATACTGATGTAATCTCAGTTTAAGCCCAATATTTCATGAAAGTTTCTCATTTCTAGCCAAGATTTAGAGATATCAACAGTAAACACATCATGCTTTTATGGAGGTTTTCGTTCTCCTCTGACACACCATTTTAGTGATACATTTGTTACATTAATAGAATTCTGGTGTGTGTGTTTTTTTTTTTTCTTTTACAACACTGGAGCAATACCTAGTTATTTTCAGAGAAATCATACTTTTTTGCTACTAGTAGAAAATGTGGGGTATTATGCTACAAAATGAAACTACTTCACTTTTAGTCATAAGCAATATGTTAATGATGTAGCTCAGAACCCAGCAAAATAATGTCAAACTAATCTGCAATCTGCCCAGAAAAAATGAAATGTCAGCCAATTCTACCAAATGGCAAATGGTTTTGCTGTTCAAGTATATGGCTTATAAATCTGCTGGTTTATAGTTGGGGTAAAAGGGAAAGAAAAATGAAAAGCCTTACACTGCAATGGCAATCTTTTACTCTTTCCGATTATCTAAAATTTTGTTGGTCATGTTTTAATCAGCAAGTTTTGTTTTGTTTTCAGTGCTTTTAGAATGATTTAGTAGCTCAAAGATTTAAGTTACCATTTTTCAGGGTTTGTAGAATAACATGTTTCAAAGGAGTTTTTATAAACAGAGACCATCTCCCATGAATGTCATTAAGAATAGTCCTTATAACTAAAACCATTAAGTGGAATTTTGTATGTAAAGTCATCCATCTGTGTCAATATTCACAAGGATTTCCACAGATTGTATTGGGTGGGCATCTTTTAAAAGAAAGGCCAGCATAAAATACAGATGCCTTTTACATATGGTTTAGATCATTTGAGTTGACTTCAAAATCACTCATCTTAGTACTGGCATGCAGAGTTAATATTTTGTGGGTAAGAAAACTAAACACTGTATCTAGACAGCATCTTAAAAGTGATTCCTTCCTCAAACATGTGAACACCACAAACTGCCTGAACTGAACTGTATTAAAGCATAAATTGAAAGTATTCAGTAGTGCCCTTGAATATCAGTGTCTAATCAACCAATATCAAAGAAATCTTACGTCAGTCATTAATAGCAGGAGACACAAAATTGTGAGGATCTGTCTTTCAAAGCAAATTATTTTCCTAAGACAGGAAGTACTGCTAAATAATTGTGTAAATTATATTTTAAAAAATTTAAACCTTGATTTATATCACAGCTTATGCTTCTGATTAGCTTACCACCATCAACTGTTTTTAGATAATCAGGAAAAGTGTATCTGTTTGATCTGCATGTGGTCTTTTTGTAAAAATTGCCTCTTGAATCTGTAAATTCTTTTCCTTAATGTCAATGAGTTAAGAAGGTATGAAAAGAAAGACAAGCAATGATAGAAGAATATAAAAAAGCAGAACTTCTAACTAAGAAAGGACAAATGCAAAATAAACACAGAAACGCCACTGAACTATGATAAATAAATTGCAGTGGCAGAAACAACTGGATAGTACCAGATTATGATTAAGTGTGAGGGCAGATGTTTAATTTCCTTCATGATGAAAATAAATGGTTCAGCAGCTGTCATGTCGTAAAATCACTGAACTCTTCTAGTTAGACACTCACACTCAAAACCAGAGCACAATTCACATTCTCTCTCCAGCACCGTAAACGGATGCATGGATGGCCTAACAGCACTGTCGGCAGGCAAGTTGTGAGATTTAAGATGTACTTCTTAAATCTCAGCTATTTAAGAAGCCCATTTAAAGTCTTCAAACAGGTTTGCTTGTTCTCAACCATTTTGTGAACTAAAAATCCTTTCATATGCACTATGCTACCTTCCAGAGTAGAATAAAGGACATTCAAAAGGGAGGTTATAACAAGGTACAAAAAGTACCATCCTCTCCTTTTCCCAGACTTGACTGAAGCCTTCTGTCTAGACTCCAAGCTAAACAATCTTCAATTTCTATTTTTCCTCTGATAAACTTCACATCAATGCTTCTTTCTGTTCTCAAGATAAATTAGTCCCTACCAGGCAATTTCTGCTTGGATACTTATATTTGCTTCTTAATTGCTCTTCCTGGAGATTTTCTCACTTCCTATAGCCAGGTAAACTTAATCCAACTCAAGCATCACTTGCAAAAGGACACTCAGGGAATAGGAAGTGCTCTGCCTTATAGAACAAATTAAAGCTGAAGTGCTTACCATAGCATTTAAAGCCTTTTACAATCTGACCTAAAATTAATAAATTAGTTTCCCAATGTGGTTATGGATGGTGAGTGTGCTAAAAAACGAGGAAAGACCTATGTTGACAAGTTCATAGAAATGTTTGAGATAAGCTGGACCTGGTTGTTCATTTTGTCTTAAATATTAATTTATTCAATTTATCCACTCTTTAAAAAAAACTTAAATTTTTTTTTATATTTATTTTGGCTGTGCTGCGTCTTCACTGCCGCATGTGGGCTTTCTCCAGTTGTGGTGGCGGGGGGGGGGACTATTCTCCAGTTGTGAGGAGCATGGACTACTCTCTAGTTGCAGGACTTCTCTCTCTACTCTTCTCACTATGGCAGGTTTTCTTGTTGAGGACCATGGACTCTAAGGCGCATGGGCCCAGTAGGTGCAGTGCAAGGGCTTAGTTGCCCCTTGGCATGTGGAATCTCCCCCGACCAGGGATCAAACCCATGTCCTCTGCACTGGCAGATGGATTCTTAACCACTGGACCACCAGGGAAGTTCTTCAACTTAACTCTCAAAATATCTTCTCTATGTTTTTCCCATGCTTTCTTCCTTTCCTCATATTAACTCATTCCTTTATTACAGTTCTATGTAAATACATCGAATAATATAATCTGAAAAACCTTAAAAATACACAGAAATAAGACAAAGTCCTGGACTTCCCTGGTGGTCCAGTGACTAAAACTCTGTGCGTTCACTGCAGGAGATGCAGGTTCCATCACTGGTTGGAGAACCAAGATCCTGCACGCCCTAACCTAAGCTGTAGTTAAAAAAAAAAAGACAAAATCCTCTCCTTCTTCACCTTCATCGTTTCTTCCTCAAATAGAATCATATTTCCCCTTACATAGAGTTATAGTCTAGAAACTCAAATATATTTTTGTATCAGTTTCTTTCCAACAGCCCATACTCTCTTTTACATTTTCCCATTCAAAATATCTCAGGACTTGGAACTCTGATACTCCTTTGAGATTCAACCCTATTATTTTTTTAAACTACAGTCACTGACTCTGAGTATTCTCACTCTAATTCCTTAGACTACTAAAGTCTATTACTACCCTTTACCTATCTCCTAAAAGCATTATATTAAGGTCACAAATAAGAACTGAATTTAAAAAATAACAATAATCTCTTCTTAGTCATCAGCATACTTCTACACAGAAGCTGATAAATATTTATTGGATGTTCAATATCTGCCAGGCACTGCACCTGGTGCCTGACCAAAAGATGACTAAGATAGTCTCTACTTTCTAAAACTTCACAGTATAAACTCCTCTCTGATAGGCATGTAAATGCAATAATGTATGATAGAAAATATACATGGTATGAAGTACACTCAGGGCATAAGGGAGTGGCCAATTCTATCAGAAGAGGTCAGAGAACATTTATTCAGATAAGATGGTAATTAAGCTTGTTTTTACAAAAGAAATAAGAATTCTTCAGAGTAGAAGAGAGAGCATTCCCAAAGAGAGACATTAATGAGGTACAAAATTGCAGTGGAGTGTTTGAGCTGTGATTAGGTTAGTGTAGTTGGAGAGGTGAGTAAAAAATACTAATGAAATTAGAGAGACCAAAACATAGCAGGCACCCTGCCACAGAGGTGTGTGATTTGTCATCTGAGCAACTGAGAACCGCAACAGCATTTTTTAAGAGATAAGTAAAATTATATTTGTGTTCTATAAAGATAATCCTGTTCTCTAATGGTGGGAGGTTGAGGGTGCAGGTAGAACTAGAGGCAAGAAAGACAAGTTGACGGGTTACTGCAGTGTTCTAGCTGATCAATTATGAGAACTGGAATCAATGAGAAGCAGAAGGAGAATATGAGGGCAGAGGGAGGTATACGGTCATGAGATCAGGAAGTACATTTAATAGAAGAAGAATCAGATTCATGTTTATGAGGAAATGTTGACTTCCAGCTTTCTGATATATTTCATGGTGGTGCAATGAACCAAAACAGGACTTGGGAAGGAGGACAGACTGGATAGGGAGAGGGACGATTCATTCAGTGCTGGAATTCTTGACTTAGGGGACTATTTAGAATGCAGTTTGGCTTATCTCTGATGCAGGAAAGAGATCAGAGCTATAAATATATATTTGGAAGTCTCCACTAAATCAGTAATATACCTCCATACTTATACACATGTGTGTGGGAGAGCTCAACCAAAGGAAGCTCTTTTATAATTATATGGTTTTACTTCAGGACTTTCACCACATAGGTTCTATTACAACAACTAGTTGTTCAGTCTTGTCTGACTCTTTGCAACCCCATGGACCACAGCACACCAGGATTCCCTATCATCACTGTCTCCCAGAGATGCTCAAACTCATACCCATTGAGTCAATGAAACCATCCAACCATTTCACCCTCTGTCATCCCCCTCTCCTCCTGCCCTCAATCTTTGTCAGCGTCAGGGTCTTTTCCGGTGAGTCAGCTCTACACATTAGGAGGCCAAAATATTGGAGCTTCAGCATCAGTCCTTCCAATGAATAATCAAGGTTAATTTCCTTTGGGATTGACTGGTTTTATCTCCTCACAGTCCAAGGGACTCTCAAGAGTCTTCTCCAAAACCTCAGATTGAAACGATAAATACTTGGGTGCTCAGACTTCTCTGTGGTCCAGGTCTCGCATTCGTCCATGACTACTGGGAAAACCATAGCTTGCCTATGCGGACCTTTGTCAGAAAAATGATGTCTATGCTGTTTAATACTCTGTCTAGTTGTGTCAAAGCCTTTCTTTCAAGGAACAAGGGTATTCTAATTTCATGGCTACAGTCACTATCCGCAGTGATGGAAGACTCTTGAATCTATATGTTCCTTGTTTTCTTTCTTATTTATCCATCTAAACAATTTTGAGTGCCTACAGGACTGGCAGTGGACTAAAAACTGTACACATTTTCTTAAATGAATAAGGTATGCTCCCTTCCTTCCCAAGGTACACATATCAATAGAAGTCACTAGTATGAATAAATAAAATACAATTTAGTAAAACGGTATACCTATGCATAATTCTATGGGACCACAGAGAGGTCATTAATTTTTACTAAAAGGAAATACTGGGCTTGACAGAGCTCTCAAACTATATTTCTAATGGGTTCATCAGATATCCCAATTGAATTTCCTATGGCACTTCAAACTCAGTGTATCTAAACTCAACATTTAACTGTAAAACTTTTGATGAAAGCCACTTAACCTCCCTTTCATTTTCCTATATGCAATTAGAGAGAAGAAATAAATGGTCACTTCCAGATGTAACACTCTAATTTCTCTGAACTTTTCTCATAAAACTAGCTTTTTTTACTCTTTGTTTAGGCTGACACCAACAGTCTTAGTGGCTCCTTACTCTCCTTTGCTTTCCTGACATTGATAATGGGTAAGTTCCCTTCACCCTCTCTCCAAAAAAATTTTAGTATCTGTACCTCTCTTGCATCTCTACTATCCCTGTCAAATTCCATGTCCTTCTTGCCTCCCTTGTAGGTTTCTGCATTAACCTCTTAACTATCCCTTTTAATTCCAGCCTTGCTCACCAAGACTGTTTTAGAATAACTTTTAAATGAGGGATTTTGTCTCCTGCATTGCAGGCAGATTCTTTACTGTCTGAACTACCAGGGAAGCCTTAGTAATGATGACTCAGCTCAAGACATCAGTTTCCCCTTTCTGCATTTGTCAGTCACATTAAGTCAAATCTGTATTTTTTTAGGGCTTTCTAGGATTTTCCAACAATTAGTTTTCCAACTTCATGTCACCTATATTTTCTTCATCATCTTTTCATACTTTTTCTGCTTCCACCAAATTGGATTCATGAATATACAAATATAGCCATAATTTCCTTGTAATTGCTGTGTTCTTCAATAATTTATCATTGATGGCTAAAATAGTGTTCATTATGACTTTTGACAAAATGATTTTTAAATTACTTGGCTTCTTTTTGTAAAACTGATTCATATGTACATACATGCTATGTTACTTTAGTCACACCTGACTCTTTGCAACCCTAAGAACTATAGCCTGCCAGGCTCCTCTGTCCATGGAATTCTCCAGGCAAGAATACTGGAGTGAGTTGCCATGTCCTCCTCCAAGGGATCTTCCCAACCCAGGGATCGAACCCAAGTCTCTTATGTCTCCTGTGTTGGCAGGTGGGTTCTTTACTACTAGCACCATCTGGGAAGCCCAATAATTCAAAGAAAATAGAAAAACACAAAGTGTAGGTAAAAATCATTTGAAATGCTAGTCAACTTTTGTTGAACATCTTTCAGACAATTCTCCAGTTATAAACATATGTATATAATTTTACACAGATAAATCATACTATGTATGCTGCTGTTTGACTTGCCTTTTCTATGCAACAACATGCTGCAGGCATCTTTCCATTATTTAATTATGTATTCCATTGTAGATAAGGTTCACATTCAGCCAGTGTCACACAAAGGATGGCAGCTGTCTGTACTAAAAAGTCAGACGTCGATTCTGAATTGTCAATGTACATATTACAATGGTCATTGAATATTTTAATATCAATCTGATTACAGAAGTGTATCATTATTTCTGTGGTCTTCCCTGGTGGTTCAGTGGTAAAGAATCCGCCTGCAGTGCAGGTCATGCAGGTTTGATCCCTGGGTCAGGAAGAGCTTCTGAAGAAGGAGATGGCAACTCACTCCAATATTGTTGCCCAGGAAATACCATGGACAGAAGAGCCTGGCGGGCTGCAGTCCACGGGGTCACAAACAGTCGGACAGGACTTAGTGGCTAAACAACAACATTATTATTTCTTAGTCTTCTCTTGATGGGCAAATAGAGATAATATTTTAATTCACTTTTTAATAAAAAAATGAGCTGTACTTATCCTTGGATATGCCACTTAATGCACTTTACTCCATTAAACCATTTTTAAAATCCCAAGCCAGAAATTATCTCCAGCCTTCTTCTGAATTCGCATGGGACTTTGCCCAGTCCTCTGCACTTATCACTTTCAACCTTGAATTCTAATTACTTTAGTCTTCTATCACTAATACAATATAAGCTCCTTTAGGACAACTCTTTTTATATATTCCACAGTACTTGGATCAATGCCTTGCTCATCATAAACATTCAAAACTTGTTTGTTGAATAAATGGTTGAAATAATTAATATCAAAAATAGATCAACAAAGAACACTATATCACAAGGGCAACTCAGAATTCAGCATGTTGAAATTATTAGTGAATGCTCAAACAACTTATGTAACTTATACCAAATTATGTAGTAATCAAATTACCAACTGTCAATGACTTTAGAAAGAAAAAGGAGAAAGACCTATCCAATAACAATTTCTCATAAAGCAATTAAAAAAGTAATTAATAAATGGTGAGCCTTGGAGAATATAATGGAATTATTGGGTGGGAATGTCTTCATTTAGCCGTTGTTTTTCTAAACGTCAAAATTTTACAAAGTTAATTCACTGATGGTGTTCTTCTGTAAGGAGGCTTGAAAAAAAAAAAAAAGAAAAAAACAGTAGACAGAAAAATTGAATTGTGTAAACTTTAATTTGAGTTTTGCTATCCTCAGTAAACCCTAAGAGAATTGTGAAATTTATGGAGAAACAGGGTAAATGAATAATAATGCAAGTTCAATTTTAAAAGGCATGGGGCTCCTAGGCACTCAACTTATTGTTGATGAGAAAGAAATCTAGCTTAATATTCCATCTTTACCATTAACCAGACCAAGTGAAATGCATGAATTTTGTCCTTAAGAGAAGATGCTCACAGACTAAGCCATAGCCTCACCCAGCCTCATGCTTTAGCAAATTAACTGTTATCAATGCTAGCTGAGTAGTATAGAAAGTTCTTACCATAGCTTAAATTTCATAACCAAAAAAATGCCATGAATTAGAAACATCATCATAGAGTGAATATTCAGAATAGAGGAAAGAAAATGAGCTATGGTTTCTGGACATAACAGAATTAGGTAGTTTGGCATTTTGTTATCTACTTTGACTTTGAATCAAATTTTCAAATAAACCTCAATGTCCACATAAGCACACATAGGCATTACCTTTGCCTATAGAGAGCAAGATGGGACAATGCGGGACCTGAAATGTAGGCATGGAACCTTGGGCATGGGCATCAGTAGAGTCCAGAAGCTTTCTAAAAGAAAATGGGATGACCCAAAGCAAGATGCTTCTGTGAACATGAGATCCAGCTGGAGGCAGACCTGCCTCCATAAATCTCTGCAAAATCTCTGAAGTAGTGAAGCAAGGCCAGATTGTAAGAACATATTTTCTGAAAATCCAGCAGAGAGGTTTTAGTGAAGAATATTTTCACTCCATGTGTAAGCTTTTTTCAGTCCTAATTGAATATTAGGGCCCTCATACAAGCCAGCTTTATCCTACAGAGAGGCCTGAGTCAGCAATAGTTTAAGAATCACAGAGAATGGGTCTGTCCATGTCCTTTCTAGGATGCCTGCCATACTGTTGCTGGCTCTGCTTTGGCTAAGGAATACAGAAAATACAATGGTGAGCCACAATTCCTTTTTTAAAATTGGGGTATAGCTTCTTTATAATGTTGTATTAGTTCCTGCTATACAAAAACGTGAATCAGCTATATGTGCACATATTCCCCCTACCTCTTGGATCCCACTCTCCCGTCCCCCTCCTCTGGGTCCCCACAGAGCACCAAGCTCCCTGGGCTCTCTATAGCTCCCTATGCTATGTAGCAGCTTTCCACTAGCTGGTTTACACATGGCAGTACACACAGGTCAATTCCAATCCTAGTTCTCACCTCTCTCCTTCCCATGTCCACATACGTGTGTTAAAATTCGCTATTTGCTTTCCTCTGACTTACTTCACTCTGTATGACAAACTCCAGGTCCATCTACATCTCTACAAATGACCCAATTTAATTCCTTTTTATCACTGAGAAATATTCATCTGAAATTAAAAAATCTAAAACAATCTCTAACAAAAGATTTTCTTGGTAACTTTAGTAGCAAAACGAAAGTTGAACTGATCCAAGACTCTTTATAATTTTTATTCATCCCATGAAGCATGAATATTGTAGAGATTCTACAGCAGAAATATCAAAATGTTTATGAACCAGTGTCCCAGCACCTAAAGCGGGTATTCCATAATACAAAGTATAGATAACTTCTAAAATCTAAAATATTCTAATTCCAAAATCACAGGTTTCAAATGTAATAGTATCATAGTTAACATTTACTAGGTGTGAGCTAAGTACCAGGAGCCTTGCTATGCACTCCCATATGCATTAGCTCATCTAATCTTCATTGCAAGAACTCTATGATTATTCACATTCTATAGCTGAAGAAACTGAGGTAAAGGTAGGTTCCAGAAAGTGCAGAATGACCCATCACACTGAACGGTAGAACTGGGATACCAAATCAGTGATCTGATACCATAGCCCATATACCTAACAACTCCATATCACCTCGCCACATTTTGTTGGAAGACACTGTCAATTAAAACTGCTCTTTGGAAGAATTAACTACCTAAAGGACTCTAATAAAGTCTGGTTCTACAGGGAAAGTTTAAGCACATAATTACCCACCAGTCATCACTTGCTAAATGTTCCTTAGAAGAGAGTGGGTGAATGAGGAAAGAGCACCTCTTTTTCTATTGTTTTCTACAGAATGTTACTGGACTGTGCCTCTAAAGAATATGACATCCTGTCCTTAAATGAACTCTTAAGATGGTCACCACTATTGGCATCTATTCCTAATGAAATCTGAAGAACACCAGAAATACCCCTGTGCACAGCCTGACATTACCCACAAAGTGTCAGAAACAAACAGGCAAGCCTGGCCTTCATCAAAATTACAAAATCAAAGTGGTCGACATGTTCTGAGAAAACACACCTGTGATAATTGAAAATTGACTTTTTAGTCAATTTCCATTCCAAATTGCAGTTCTAACTCTATTGTCACCGTAATATATCTGTCTTGATAAAAGGTCGCTAAGACCACCCTCTTTTGCAGAGCTTTAGTGAATTTTTAAGCAGACACCACTTTGTAAGGAGACTTCCTTTCTTTTCTTGTGAAGGCGGTAAAGTCTACGGACCTCTAAGCTAAAATCAGTCTATTGAGTTTGATCATAATACAGTAGTGTGTGTGACTGTTTTACAGTTAACTGTTCTGAAAGGCTGAGCAGATTGTTTTTGCTTCAGATTAGAGAGTGAGGGACACACTTGGGCCACCCTGCCATCCTTGATGTGTCAGATACCCGGTGTCTTTGATCCATCAACTTTAAAAGAGTGGAGGCCACACTTTGCTGACCCCAAGAGAAAGAGAGCAGAAAGCCTTTACTCTGGGACCGCCTGAGGCAACAGGACACAGGTCAGGTCTGCAGCACCAGCGGATACCCACTGGAACGTACTAAAAGAAGCTGCCTTCTCTGAACCCCAGGAAAGGACTCAGCTTTCTACAGGGCCCACAGCCTAATGAGGGTCACTCCATTTACTCCCTGTAAACCATTAACTTGTGCTAAAATCCACGTGTAGGGATGAAAAATTGCAACACTTTAACTACCTCTCTGCTCAGTACTTATCCTTCTGGGTGTCATGAGAAGCTACAGGGAGCATTAAGCTCTGAGTCTACATCCCCCAAATAAAGCTCATCCATCTACAGACAGTTCCCTATTTATATTGGTTCAACTTAATGATTCTTCAACTTTACGATGGTGCCAAAGTGATTCATGATCAGCGGAAACCGTACTTAAAATTTTGAAGCCTGATCTTTCCCCAGACTAGTGATATACAGTGTGATGCTCTCTCATGATGGGAGGCAGAAGCAGGGACCTGAAGCTCCTGACCAGCCATGCAATCATGAGGGTAAACAATCGCTATACTTACAGCCATTCTGTCTCCACACAACCATTCTGCTTTTCACCTTCAGTACAGTATTCATAAATCCCATGAGAGAACCAACACTTTATTCTAAAATGGGTTTCGTGTTAGATGACTTTGCCCAAGTGTAGGCTAAAAGTGTACTTTTAAGGTAGGTGAGACTAAGCTATGATGTTGGGTAGGTTAGGTATATTAAATGCATTTTGACTCATGATATTTTAAATTTACAATGGATTTATCTGGACATCAACCCATTGTAAGCTGAGAAAGGTCTGTAGAGAAGAATGACTGTCTCCAGCTAAACATGTAGAATTAGAAAATTTGTACTAATAAATATATCAGCCATTATTTAATCTGCTACACACAAGGTGAGAGAATGTAACAGAGCAGCTCCCTTCACATTTTTGGATTGCAGGTCAAGAAGCAACAGTTAGAAATGGACATGGAACAACAGACTGGTTCCAAATCAGGAAAGGGGTACATCAAGGCTATATATTGTCACCCTGCTTATTTAACTTATATTCAGAGTACATCATGAGAAACGCTGGGCTGGATGAAGCACAAGCTGGAATCAAGATTGCTGGGAGAAATATCAATAACCTCAGATATGCAGATGACACCACACTTATGGCAGAAAGTGAAGAAGAACTAAAGAGCCTCTTGATGAAAGTGAAAGAGGAAAGTGAAAAAGTTGGCTTAAAACTCAGCATTCAGAAAACTAAGATCATGGCATCTGGTCCTATCACTTCATGGCAAATAGTTGGGGAAACAATGGAAACAGTGACAGACTTTACTTTGGGGGCTCCAAAATCACTGCAGATGGTGACTGATGCCATGAAATTAAAAGACGCTTGCTCGTTGGAAGAAAAGTTATGACCAACACCTAGACTATTAAAAAGCAGAGACATTACTTTACCAACAAAGGTCCATCTAGCTAAAGCTTTGTTTTTTTTCAGTAATCACGTATGGATGTGAGAGCTGGACTGTAAAGAAAGCTCAGTGCTGAAGAACTGATGCTTTTGAACTGTGGTGTTGGAGAAGACTTTTGAGTCCCCTGGACGGCAAGAAGATCAAACTGGTCCATCCTAAAGGAGACCAGTCCTGACTATTCATTGGAAGGACTGATGCTGAAGCTGAAACTCCAGTACTTTGGCCACCTGATGCAAACAGCTAACTCACTGGAAAAGATCCTGATACTGAGAATGGCTGAAGGCGGGAGGAGAAGGAGATGACAGAGGATGAGATGGTTGGATGGCATCACTGACTTGATGGAAATGAGTTTGACCAAGCTCCACGAGTTGGTGATGGACAGGGAAGCCTGGCATACTGCAGTCCATGGGGTCACAAAGAGTCAGACTTGCGTTGAACTGAACAAGATTATCCAGCAAACGAGTTGAAACATGTTGATTTATGCATATTTTCTTTCTGGTTTAACAATAAGCAACTGTGTATAGTTATATATATATACCCTGATTACTAGAAATTCTAACTTAACATTACCACTTAATTTTCTATTTTTAAAAACCCTGTCAATAAGTATCTGTAAAAGTATATAAACTTGTTGAACCAAAAATTAGAAGAGTGAACACTGAAGCAAATCATGACCCTACTAAGAATAAAGATCAGAGTTAATAAAGCTCTCTTTTCTGAAATAAAGTCAGGGAAGATGTTGGAAGGTAACAGGGAGTGAGTCATGTGCAGAGACTGGTCCATGAGAAGGTCTAAGAGAGGAGTCGGTCTGTGCGCACATCTAGGGAATCACTTCTAGTCTGCTGCTTTGACAGCCATCATCCCAGCTTCACCTTCTGGCGTATGCTCATTAACCTCCACAGTCTCAGGGCATCTTGCTGTACTTTATTTTACTCTATCACACTTTCTACTGCACTGGTGGCATTTGCTTTCCTCTCTTTTATTTATCACATTATATGGTCCTTAAAGCAGCACTGATGCTCAAGAAAAGAAAGTGGGAAACTGTATACCTGATTAGTATGTGAACTTGATAGTCCTCCCACATATAGCAGAATTGGAAGCATGTAGTTACACACACACATTATTTTTATAAAGCTGCTCACTCGTGTCATATTTGAAATTCACAATACACATTTTCTATAGAGTATAAGAAAACAGGGAATCTTGACTCATCCTAAAGCATAAAGAAATCAAAACTGGAGAATGAAAGTATATGAATGATTTCAACAGCTTGCTCTTCTCTGAAATTCAGGAATTGGCCCTTCAAAGGCATCAGACATTTAAAAAGTAAAAGGGTAATTATTAACTAAGCTCTCTGAATTAGCCTGTGGCTCTAGATGACACTAAAAGAGTTAAAAAAAAAAAACAACATATTATTTTCTGTTTTTACAGCAAGAAGAAAAGAACTGAGAATACTGATGGGTATTACCCATGTTTATCTCAACTACTGAATCAATGTGTTTACAAAATAGCATTCATATTTTCTCCATAATTGGAAGGGCGTTCTGTCCTGCTCAAGAATTTAAGGCTCAGATTTAATACTACTTTCTCCATAAAACCCCTCCTAACATTCTTAACTTGAAGATCTTGTTGATGGTTGATCTAAGAATAGCCCCAGCCCTTATTCCTTACGCTATACTACTTTTTGCAAGTTTTAATTGTATTTACATCTTAGTCCCAATCAATGGTCAAATCTTTCAGGACAGAGATCTTGCCTCATGCATCTCTGAATCCCCTTCTCTGACTTCCCTCAGCAAGTTCCTAGTATAGTTTTTATCACAGTAGATCTACAAAAAGTACTTTGCTAATTGTGGCAAAGAAATAAGGACAAGTTTTCTGGCTGTCAGAAGTTAGTTTCTTTCTACTTGCACTCAAATAGAATCCTATCCTTAGATTTCTTCAAATATAGTGTTAGGAACATAATACTTACTAAAAATACTTGATTCATCCATTAAGAAATAATCTGCTTGTTGCATATTGTCATAGATGAAACCATGGGAGAGTGAAAAGGAATTAATACAGACCCAACTTAATCACTTAGCATTCTAACTGGAAGACTGCACATCATGGAAAACCATTAGTTCATTAATTCAGCAACATATATATGTAGCTTATCATATGCCAGTTATTGTGAATAAAATTAGCAAAAAGTGATGAAGTCTCAGAAGGTCACGGACCTTGCAGTCTAGATAGAAAAAAACAGACAATGAAACAATTTGTTATGATAATGACTATGAAAAATAAAGGACAAAATGTTAAGAGCTTCTGGAGAAGATCAGGGGAGAGCGGGGTGGTCAAGAAAAGATATACAAATGTTTTATTTAAGCTGTGTTTGGCAGATATTACTAATGTCTACCAGCCTTCTCCTTCCTGGATATGTGGGCAAATTAATACTTCCAGAAAGAAGTACTTAAAAATTTTCGCCTAATTTCTTAGGCTTTCTTTCTTTGTAGTCCTCCTACTGCAAAATCATGTGTTTAGATAGAGGTACTATAGGAATGGAAGCAACTAAAAGACAAAGACATCACATGAAGGACAGGACAGCCCATGACAGTGACCTCTATCAACAACAGGCCTGCATGACTCAGAAATAAAAACTTATGCTAAGCCGCTTAGATTTGGTCTTTCCTTTTTTTTAATGAATCATAATCTAGCTGATCCAGACTAATACAAAGCTACCTAAGGGATAAAAAGTGATTAGGTAAACGAAAGTGGTGGGAAAGGGGAGAGAACCTGGTGCGCCAAGCAGGAAAATCAACCGGGACAAAGCGCTGACATTAGAGATGACAGGTGCTTTTAAGAAAGTGAGCAAAATTAACTTTATGGTTTAAATTGCTGCAAAAAATCCTAAGTAATTAGTTTTTAGGGAGTTTTTTCAAACTGGTCTTTTAGCCCTAAAATTCTGATAGCTCCTAAGGACATATAAGGTACATATCTAATCAACAGTGATACAACCAAGGGGATACTTTCTCCATAATACCTCGAGTATTCATAAAAACAAATGCCCAATACAATCATTAAAATCTCATTAAATATAAAATATACTGTCTTACTTTAAATGTCTTACTTTACCTTTGATTTAAATAAACCAAAATTAAACATTGCATTTTTTAAAAAATTTGATTCTTTTTTTATATGTGGATTAAAATAAAGCTGAGCTCCTTTTATGTGGTTATTTCCTATCATCTCCCTGAAATGCATAATCCAGGGAAAAAAAGAGGGCAGGAGTAGTTATTTTACCTCACATCACAACTTATTTCAGAACTCTAATATACTATTAGGAAAGCTAGCAAATTTTCTGGGTGGTACAGTGGTTGGGCCTCCATGCTTTCACTGCCAAGGGCCTGGGTATCACAGCACAGTCAAAAACAAACAGACAAAAAGAAAAAGAAAACTAAACAACATTTATCTTCTGTATAATAACTGCTTTAAATTAAAAGTACCTTAGTTACTTTATTTCACTTAATCTTAAAACAATTCTACTCTACTCAATTTCTGATCAATATATTGTTCATTTGTTTACCAAATTTTTAACTTGGTTACACTTCAGTTTGAGCAATTGAGAATTAAAATTTCAATCATGGAAAACAGCTTTGTGCTGCCAATTACTGTTGTAAAAGATCTGGGAACAGAAATACAGTAAGTAATCAAAAAACCCCACAAAAGTTTACATGAAGAAGCTGGTAATGGTTCCATAAAATAATACTTCTGGAAATGCACCGGAAAAAATCTCATAAGTGTTGATTTGCTAATAAAATTAATGATTTGTCTAGATAATTTTATTTTTAATAAATCCCAGTAAACTAGTTTGAAATTAAAACACAAAGCTTACTATAGTAAAACCGGATAAAGTTTTGTCTATACAAGTTTCATTTTCTCATCCAGAATAGATGTGGCAACTCTAGCTACTAGAAATTGAACTTTTATCTTTGAAATGTAATTTTATGCTTTCATTTCTTTAGAGAAACTATAGAAATTGGGTATATACCTTTTAATCTAGAAGTCTTATTTTTCTGAAAAACCATATGAATAATTATGTGAAAAATGAGAAACTAGTATGTCAAATATTAGTTCTGCTCCTTTTATTTAAGCTTTCTTTCTAAATTTGAAATTGTTTTTTGCTAGAAACTAAATTCCTTTGATGTAAAATATGGTATAGCAACGCATGGTACATCATATGTCCATCCATTAGTAATTATGAAAACTTTGAATATAACTGAATATATTTTCCATGAAAACAATCATAAAACAGTTTTTGTTTAAGATTTCAAGACATTGCTCTGCAGTGGTATTGTAATAATGTCATTTCTCATTGCACAGTATGTACACTGAGAATATCTGAGAGGTTGTGTTTTACCCTTAGTCTATGTGATCACTTGGTTGTTTGCATTTTTTAATTCTTATTTCGACTGTTCACTCGCAGATATACTTTCTCACAAAGGAGTTGTAAACAAAATGCCAAATGAAACTGGATACCAGATAAACAAGACGTTCCCGATCTTTTTAGTACAGCCGGTGAGACTTGAGAATCGCAAAAACATAAAATAACCAGTATTTCAATTGTACTCTCTTCCCTGAGTTCCTTTTTCTTCCTGTCCTTTTTAAAAATTTTTAATTTATTTACATAGGGCTGTTCAGGGTCTTCTTTGTTGCATGGACTTTTCCTAGTTGCTGCAAGAAGGAGCTACTCTCCATTAGTAGCAGTAGAATGAGGGCTTCTCACTGTGGTGACCTCTCTTATTGGGGAGCACAGGCCCCAGGGCACGTGGACCTCAGCAGTTGCGGCTCCGAGGCTCTAGAATACCCAGGCTCAGCAGCTGCGTCACATGAGCACTGCAGCCCTGCAGCCTGTGGGATCTTCTGGACAAATGATCAAACCCATGTCGCCTACATTGGCAGGTGCATTTTTTTTTTACTACTGAGCCACCAGAGAAGTCCCCTTCTTGTTCTTATTTGGTTACATAACACCTATAACATTAAACATACATGTACTAGCAGTTTATTAATTGCTACTCCATCCTTTGTACATATTATTTCTGGTGCTTATGAGCTCATGTATTAATTTTGTGTATGAAACAATATAAAAACATTAAAAAAATGCTTAATGTTAGAGAAAAAATTCTTTGCAAAACAGCAGATATCCAATTAACTATGAAAATTCAGAAAAAGTGTGAAAAATATTGATACCTATTTAGAATTTGGTAGGATGAAAAATATCTTTCTTCCATTTATAATAATGTATTATAGAAAATAGTAACTTCAAAAATTCTCATTATTTTAGTACTCTAAACATGGCACTCATCATTAATAGTTTATTAACAACGGACTTAAAAGACAGAATAACTGGAATCTTCATAGGTCCCTTGACTTTTTTTTTTTTTTTTTTTTAGGTCCCTTGACTTTTGAGGCAATTTATGTCTTTCAGTCATTGTTTTCAGATAGATATCCTTTCACATATTCTGCTGTAGAGAATACAGAACTTATCTTATATCACAAACCAAAATTCAATATCAATTCTAGCTGATTGCACTAAAAGAAAAACACAGGCAAGTCATCAAAACTGTTCCAGGTGCACCTTAGAGAAATAGGAATTTATAGAGAAAGTCAAATACAAAGGTTCAGATAAGCATTATTTATGACTGGTTCCACTGTGAACCAAAGGAAGTTCAAAATTATACAAATATTTTGATAATTTTTATTCCTATCTACTACTGCAACTCAAGTAACAGGGGTGGTTCATAATTTTTTCTATTATTTTATATCCTATCAATAACTCAATCAAAGAATGTGGGTAGCAGAAAAGAAATCATACTTTCCCTCAAGAATGAGATAGAGAAGGTATTTTGTATTCTGGAGCTTAATTAAATGAAGTTTCTTTACCAATACAACAAAATAGTAAAATGTGGTCTGAGGTGGCATTTTGTTTCTGTTTTTGAGGGGGCATACTTTTTTATTTTTCATAATTTTATTTTTTTTATTGGAGCATTATTGCTTAACAATATTGTGTTAGTTTCTGCTATACAACGAAGTGTATCAGCTATATGTGTACATATATCCCTCCCCTCTTGAACCTCCTTCCCCCTTCCCCCACATCCTACCCCTCTAGGTCAAGAGATGGAGTTTTGAATCTCCAACATACATTAGCAGTGTAACCCAAGGAAGATTACAGGAAATCCCAGTCTTCTTATATACATTTAAAAAGGAAATAGTAACATTCATAGCATGCAATGATTTTGTGGAATAAGTTCTAATAAAGTTCTTAGAATGTTTCATATTAGCACCATTAGCCGGAAAAAAAAAAAAGTCTCTAATTAACTTCACAATGTGCCAACTGCTCATTTTGGACTTGGAGTTTGGAGTATCAACTGTAGAATGATGTCGCTTCTATCAAAATATTGCCCATCCACTGAGGCTGATTTAAGTCCCACCTGCTCCATGAATCTCTTTCCAACCTTTCCAGTCTCCATAAATCTGTCTCTACTTTTCATCTCAGCAGCACATCTCGTGTATGCTGTTATATCTCAAGGTGCACTGGGAAATGTTATGGAGGATACTGAATGGCATGCTGATAAGATTATCCTTACTTCAGAGGCAAGGCTTAGCCAATTAAAAACTCTCAAACATGGGTAAATGTCTAGAAATACACTTCCAAAGGGCATTAATAGCTTATATTTTAGCATGTTTTGCCAAATTTCCCTCCCCAAAAGTTGTAACAATTTCTACTGCCCTCAATGATGCAGTTTTTAATATGACTGTTTTTAAATCAGCATTTCATTATAGAAAATAAGCTTCCCCATCCTGTAAGGGGATGCTCTGTTGGATTAATTAGATTCTAAATCAAAGAGGATTTTCTAAAGTGGGCTCCTATAGGAGATACTCAGGACATGCTCAAAATAAGCTTGGAAAATTGCTTGTCCAAATAATTTTTACTGGCTTCTTTATTGCAGGCCTTCTCAGACTCTTTAATATGCTGAAGTATATACTGTAAATCTCTAAAAGAGATATATATGGGGCCACATTTCCCAAACATATTTGGCCATAGAATATTTTCTCAGAGCATTTCAAGGAAATAACACTTCATAGAATACTTTGGGAAATGCTGTTCATTACTTACTCATATATCAGCCAATATTGCTATCTGTTCCCTGCAGAGAATTTATTGTCTCTCCAATGTGATGGGAAGCTACTTACCTTGCCTTACAAACTTTGCACTCTGCATAACTACCATAACATATACTTCAGAAAAAATGTGCAATAAAACTTTGCTGATTAAATGACAATATATTTAACAACAAAAAGATTATATACACTAAAAGTTCAAACAGAGTACATGGGAAAGTAATGCTCCTAAAGAGTAAATAGGACTCAAAGCCATTTCCATATTTTTAACTAATCAAGATACTTTAGGCTTTCATCACACTCAAAAGTATCATTAAATGCTGGAGTACATAACAGTAACTATTTTCTCTAACAACAATTAAACAGTTGCTATTGTACTTTTTAAACACTTTATTGCCAACGTATTTATCTTAACAAGAAGACACACTCCAATAAAAACTTTACCTTGCAATCTTAATAACTCAAAACACTTGTTGTCTAAAAAACACTCATAATGGCTCATTTTAAGATATTTAAAATTTATTTTTATGTCTAAAGAAGATTAGCTTTAGGTTGAAAAGGTTACAATTTAAAATACTCACATAATTATATAGAAGATAACAGACACCAGGAGTCAATTCCTAACTGTGAGAGTAGTACAAGAAACAATAGCATGTGCTATGACTACTGGAATCAATATTCAGAAGCATCACTATGAACAAAGTTAGTGGAGATGATGGAATTCCAGTTGAGCTATTTCAAATCCTAAAAGATGATGCTGTTAAAGTGCTGCACTCAATATGCCACCAAATTTAGAAAAATCAGTAATGGCCACAGGACCAGAAAACGTCAGTTTTCATTCCAATCCCAAAGAAAGGCAATGCCAAAGAATGTTCAAACTACTGCATAATTCTACTCATCTCACATGCTATCAAAGTAATGCTCAAAATTCTTCACCAGTACGTGAACCGAGAACATCCGATAATTCAAGCTGGATTTAGAAAAGACAGAGGATGCAGAGACCAAATTGTTAACACCCACTGGATCATCGAATAAGCAAGAGAGTTCCGGAAAAACATCTACCTCTGCTTTATGGACTACGCCAAAGCCTTTGACTGTGTGGATCACAAAAATATGGAATATTCCTAAAGAGATGGGAATACCAGACCACCCTACCTGTCTCCTGAGAAATCTGTATGTAGATCAAGAAGCAACAGTTAGAACCGGACATTGAACAATGGACTGGTTCCAAATTGGGAAAGGAGTATGTCAAAGTTGTATATTGTCACCCTACTTATTTAACATATGTAGTGTAAACCATGTGAAATGCTGGGTTGGAAAGAGCACAAGCTGGAATCAAGACTGCCAGGAGAAATATCAGTAAACTCAGATATGCAGATGATACCACCTTATGGCAGAAAGCAAAGAAGAACTAAATAGCCTCTTGATGAAAGTGAAAGAGGAGAGTGAAAATGTTGGCTTAAAACTCAACATTCAAAAAGCTAAGATCATGGCGTCTGGTCCCATCACTTCATGGCAAATATTTGGAAAAACAATGGAAACAGTGACAGACTTTCATTTTGGGGGCTCCAAAATCACTCCGGATGGTGACTGTAGCCACAAAATTAAAAGACACTTGCTCCTTGGAAAAAAAGTTATGACCAACCTAGACAGCATGTTAAAAAGCAGAGACATTACTTTGCCAACAAAGGTCTGTCTGGTCAAAGCTCTGGTTTTTCCAGTAGTCATGTATGGGTGTGAGAGTTGGACTATAAAGCAAGCTGAGAACTGAAGGATTGATGCTTTTGAACTGTGGTGTTGGAGAAGACTTTTGAGAGTCCCTTGGACTGAAAGGCGATGCAACCAGTCCATCCTAAAGAAAATCAGTCCTGGGAATATTCATTGGAAGGACTGATGCTGAAGTTGAAACTCCAATAATTCGGCCACCTGATGCAAAGAACTGACTCCTTAGAAAAGACCCTGATGCTGGGAAAGATTGAAGGTAGGAGGAGAAGGGGACAACAGAGGGTGAGTTGGTTGGATGGCATCACTGACTTGATGGACATGAGTTTCAGCAAGCTCCAGGAGTTGGTGATGGACAGGGAAGCCCGGAGTGCTGCAGTCCAAGGAGTTGTAAGGAGCCAGACATGACTGAGCAACTGAACTGAACACATATCTTTTGGCTTCCCAGGTGGTTCAGTGGGTTAAGATTCCACTTGCCAATGCAGGAGACATAAGGGATGCCAGTTTGATTCCTGGGTCTGGAAGATCATCTGAAGTTGGAAATGGTAACCCACTCCAGCATTCTTGCCTGGAAAATTCCATGGACAGAGAAGTCTTGTGGCCTACAGTCCATGGGGTTGCAAAGAATCAGACATGACTGAGCACACAGTCATTTTTAAGGTATCTTTAGCCTGTTAATAAGATTCTTCATTAAGTAGCCAAATATTGCTTGAGGAACAGAAAGGCACTGAGTAAAATCACAACCAATAACATACAATACTTCAGAAGAAGCTAATAAGTATGACTTGATATCTGCTTAGAAGGAAATACATTCTCAGTAATTAAAGTGGAGACTTTAAAGTCAAAATTGTATTTTTCCACTTGACTGTTTCTTGACTAAAGTTCATCATACTGCCCATTTTAAAGTACAATATATCAACAACTGGAAACCTTTTTTAGAATGCTTGGATTTAAAGATGAAGATAAATACCATATTTAATATTTCAATACATGTTTTAAAAAAAGGTTAAAATTTTCTTTGAATTTATAACAGAGTTTATAACAGTAAGATACAGAATTTTTAGACTATCTCCTATGAAGATCCCTTTTCATATACTATAAATAGTTCCTTTAACATTTAACCTCACTTCTCAGATGTGCAAACTGAGACTTACTCAAGGTAAGCAACTTTCTTAAAGTTTCACAGGTACCAAGTGATAAGTTCAGGTTTCAACTTTCAGTCTGTCTCATTTTAAACCTGTTCTCTTTCCCCTGCAGCAGGCTGGCTCTTCACCCTATCTTCATATACTCCCACAAAATCTCCCATAGAGTATTATGACATATCCTATAATAGATGCAGATTTGTTAAATAAAAAGTAAAAAATAATAAAAGTAAGTGCCTCATAAATTTTCAGAAAGAAAAGACAGGGGATAAAATACATATTCCAGGAAAAAAGCAATTGGCCTTTGCTTATATAGTGTGTTGAGAATCTGTCCAATTTGTTCCATAAAAAAGGTTAACTTGGAACACAAGACTACATAAAATAATTACCAGAGTCAAAACATATCTTGTTCTTCTGCATGTGAATTTATCAAATATAGTAAAAAGATGTTATCACTGAAATATATACATATATATTTTAAGGGTTGAGAAGGCCAACTTGCTTAACATATGAGGAAATTCAGTTTTATATACTTGCCTTTTGCTGGGAAGGCAGCCAAATTTCTAACTGAATCTAAGAAAGTCTATATTTTATTATAGCTATATCCATATAAATGAGCAGCATATAAAATATAGACAGCATCCTTTCAGGTTATTTAAACTATAAGGGATCAGTGTACCATTAAGAAAACATTCCGTTTCATCTTTTTTAGGAACTAAAGATTTCAAGATGTTTTCAAAAATTATGTCATTTCAGAATTTCAATGTTTCTATGAATCTACCCATAAGACCTGAAAAACAAAACACTGAAAAAGCTATGTGACCATTGCCTTATGTGATTCTATACTGTGTATCCTTGTTAGAGATACAATTTATCATCATGATCTTGTTCCCCTGCAAAAGACCTATATCCTGTCACCACTTCCATTCTTTCTTAAGTGGTAGGATTGCTACTACAGCTGACTCAAACACAACTCTAACATGTCTCAGATTGGGATATTAGACTATTTCAATAAAATACAGCATGTTCTAATTTCTAACCATTAAGAGAAAATTGCATTAGAGAATTTATAACCTTAACATTAAATGAGTTTCTTAAAAAATAATATTCTATGGAAAGACTATATAACAAATGACAGTGTGTTAAGTCTGAACAGAATTAAAAAAAAAAACTAGAATTAGCAAAGCAATACACATAAAGTCATTGTTTACATTAATCACAGTCAAAATATTATGACAAAGAATTTGAAGCCAGAAGTTTTCCAAGTGTGACAGAATGTTGTCAAAACAAATAATTATTTGAAAACAAGGCTTTTAAAACACAGTGAATATTTATAGTACTTAGTTTTGAGGGACGTGATCATAAATGCCACCTGTGTCTCACAAAGGTTTGCTGATTATGGCAAAATGAAAAAAACGGTGGTTTATTGAAAACAGTTATTCCTGTGAAGAGAATGTAGTAGAAGTGGATGTTTAGAGATATTTTCATTGTGTAAAATGTTTCACAGGATTCTAAACCAGCTTGTTAAGAGTATGTAAATCTAAACATGGCTGTTCATTAGAAACATACCTGGAGCCTTAGAGAAACAAAGAAATACCTGGGCATTTGTATATTTCAAAAATTCCAAGATAATTCTGGTATGCATCAGAAAAAACAACTGGACTATATGACGGGCTCTTCCTTTTATCTAGTTTGTTTCTGTTTTATATTCAGTGCTCCAATTTCATTTAGTTTATGTTTTCCAATTTCTCCATCTCTTTTTGTTAATTCTTTCTCAATACTTTGTTACGTGTAGTAGAAAAGCTTTTATATACATATATATAAATAGTGTATGTAGATATATATATGTATATGTATAAATGGTATCACTGACTCAGTGGACATGAGTTTGAGCAAGCTCCAGGAGTTGGTGATGGACAAGGAAGCCTGGCATGCTGCAATCCATGGGGTCGCAAAGAGTCAGATACGACTGAGCAATTGAACTGAACTGATATAAATAGTATGTATGATATATATTAGAAATCTTATGAATTTTGGCCTCACTAAAAATTGTATGACATTTTGATTTCACTTGTTTGACTTTGTATGAATAGAATGCTAGATTTCTAATTTTAAAAGTAGATACTTTTAGAATTAGGTTTACTGTAATTAAGGTTTACTGTACAGCACAGGAACTATAGTCAATATCAAAGGTTTACTGTATAGCACAGGAACTACAGTTAATATCTTATAATAAACTATAGTGGAGATAACTTCAAAAATAACATATGTATACTACATTATACATATATATATATTATATATATGAATCATATATACATGTATTATTTTTGCAAGATCAAACCAGTCATTCCTAAAGGAAATCGACCCTGAATATTCACTGGAAGGACTGATGCTGAAGCTGAAGTTCCAACACTTTGGCCACCTGATGTGAAGAACCAACTCACTGGAAAAGACCTGATGCTGGGAAACATTGAAGGCAGGAGGAGAAGGGGACAACAGAGGATGAGATGGCTGAGTGGCATCATCAATTCAACAGATATGAGTTTCAGCAAACTCTGGGAGATGGTGGAGGACAGGGAAGCCTGGCGTGCTGCAGTCTGTTGGGTCACAAAGAGTCAGACATGACTTAGCAACTGAACAAAACAGCCATAACTGAATCACCTTGCAGTGCACCTGAAATCCTGCAAGTCAACTATGCCTCAATAAAATATATATATTAAGAATAAAAGAATATGTAAATCTAATACTATGTGATTAACTTCAACTGAGATAGAAATTCAGCAACTGGATTTCAATAAAAGCCTTGGTAAAATTTTGGCCAACAAATTTCTTTCTTCATTCGGATCTATATATTGTTGTGAGGAATCATTTTTCAGTTATGAATTAGCCATTAAAACCAATACACTTTAGAACTAGACTTTCAATTTCTGTATTTCGAAGTGCTAATTTTCCAAAAAGTAATGATTCATCTTCTAATGCATTATTTCACAAAAATGTTAGAATTACTTCATTTCTGTATTTTAGTCATAACAAAAAAAAAATGCTTAAATCATGAATGAGAGTAAACTCTTTTTAAAAAATCTGTTTTTTTACCATTATCTTTTTCTTTTATATTTCTACCTTGCAAATTTTATAACGTACACAATGTAAGACAAGCATATATTACTAATAAATGTAATCATACCCTTAAAGATATTTTATGTATGCCATGTATTATATATGCAGTTTTTACAAACAGACATATTCAACAAAAATAATTTTAGGAACCACAGCTTTAGCAGATGACCCTTTTATTTTTTTTAAGTGTACTCATTATTTATTTATTTATTTGGCTGCACCAGGTCATAGTTGCAGCATGTTAGATCTTTAATCTTCCTGGCAGCATATGAGATCGTTAGCTGTAGCATGTGGAATCTAGTTCCCTGACCAGGGATGGAATCTGGACCTCCTGCCTTGGGAGCATGGAGCCTTAGCCACTGGACCACCACGGAAATCCCGCAAATGACACTTTAAGGGCCTAACTTTTTATAGACTCCTTTTCTTAGGTAGTTACCCAGTTCCATTTTACTATTTAACCAATAGTGTTTACACCTCTCTGTTATATGTGTCCAAAATGTCAGGAATTATGATACTAACCCAATCATTTATTAGAGGTGGTTTCATTAAAACTTCAAGACATTTTTCAATGAAATTTTTAAACGAATGTATAAGCTAACCATGAGTAAGATTACTTCAAAATATCTCAAGGTCATTTCACCATATAAATATTCAGAAATAGTAAGAAATGAGAACTGCCATTTTCTATTTCATTTTGCTGATTTCATAGCAGAGAAAACTTGAGATACTAATTTGTTTTTTTATTTGTGTCTTCCTAACCATGAGGAAAGCTGAGTGCCGAAAAATTGACGCTTTTGAACTATGGTGTTGGAGAAGACTCTTGAGAGTCCCTTGGACTGCAAGGAGATCCAACCAGTCCATCATAAAGGAGATCAGTCCTGGGTGTTCATTGGAAGGACTGATGCGGAAGCTGAAACTCCAATACTTTGGTCACCACATGCGAAGAGTTGACTCATTGGAAAAGACCCTGATGCTGGGAGGGATTGGGGGCAGGAGGAGAAGGGGACGACAGAGGATGAGATGGCTAGATGGCATCACCAACTTGATGGACATGAGTTTGAGTAAACTCCGGGAGTTGGTGATGGACAGGGAGGCCTGGTGTGCTGCGATTCACAGGGTCACAAATAGTCGGACACGACTGAGTGAACTGAACTGAACCATAAATCTAAATTATTAGAAAGTATATATATTTTGTAAACTTCTTGGAAATCAAAAATGCTTATTAATAATACATTGAGCTATGTCACACATATACATTTTAAATAAACATTAAATAATGATTATATTAATATTTTTCTATATAAAAGGAATTTTACTGTACTTAATATTAACTTCACATGTGCTGCTTGAAACAATTTCACCATAAGGTTTTACAGAACTGGAAAGGATTTTAAAGCTCTTCCCCCAGAGCTTCACTTAAACGACAGCAGAAACCAAATAACTAGCTAGTTAAAGGTCAACAAACCAGGTCATGTAAATCTTTATCCAGTACATCCCCCATTAAACTACACAAATGTATGCATGAGACTCACTGTGAATTAAACTGTAATGATATCTTACTTGAATAAATAATTTCTGATTATATGTAAACCATGGTTGCAAGGTAATCATAACCAATATTCTTAGCCCCATAAGGTATTTACCCAGAGCCAGAGCAACTTTTCAAAGGCCAAGTAACTGGATGTTTATAAAAAGTCTTGCATATTTCCAATGTTTCCACTTGTTACATAAGCCGATTTGATAAGGTCGCCACATCATTTGCATTACTGTTGTTGTAGTTTAGTAGCTAAGTCGTGTTCCACTCTTCGCGATCCCATGGACTGTAGCCCACCAGGCTTCTCTGTCCATGGGATTTTCCAGGCAGGAATACTGGAGCCACTGCCATTTCCTTCTCCAGATCTTTCTGACCCTGGGATTGAACCTGTGAACCCACGTCTCCTGCACTGGCACGCAGATGCTTTTACCACTGAGCCACCAGGCAAGCAGAATATTGCATGTTTCAGTCAATAATTTTATCTTATTTTTATGAATCCTACTCTACTGGATATTTTGTGTTCATTGCGGGCCTGGAATTCACCATATTTTTTGTTAACAGCAGCCCTATTTTATTGCTGTGGTTTAAAGATCTACTCTTCCCCATCTCTCAGATTATAACCTTACCTAACCAAACAAAAGGACTGTGAGCCAATAGGATACGAGGACACTTTTGCTGCAGAACAAGGAAGCTGGAGAAGACTTTCAGAGGATGATGAAAGTGGAACTGCTCCAACTACATCCCCACCCCCTGAATCCTGAGAATATTACAAACACACCCACTCAGGTGCAGTCTTTCAGGATAAACCTCCTTTTTTCCCTCCAGGCCAGAATCCTTTCTTTTTTTCTTTTTTTTTTTTTTTTTTGTGGGGGGGTGGGCCATGAGGCGTGTGATATCTTAGTTCCCTGACTGGGTCTTGAACTCATGTCTCCTGTATTGGAAGTATAGAGTCTTAACCACTAGACCACCAAGGAAGCCCCAGGGCAGAATCCTTGACTGCACTTTCTGTTAAACCTGAGAAAAAACTCTGTCATGCCAGGGGTTGCATAAAGCACAATAAGACCAACATGTCACGACTGTTCGCCTTGTTCACCTTTTTCTTTATATGCACAACTGCTGCTAGTTCCATATACAGCTAACCCATTATTCTCATTTCCTTAATGATATAATCATAACAGATGAAATGAGACATAACTTCAATTGTTACAGCAATTTCCATTTCTTTTCACATTACTTCATCAATAGATTCAATAGAGTTTTACCTGTCAATTTTAGCTAAAATATACCCTTGTGGCTCAGCTGGTAAAGAATCAGCCTGCAATGAGGGAGACCTAGGTTCGATCCCTAGGTTGGGAAGATCCTCTTGGAGAAGAGAAAAGCTACCCACTCCAGTATTCTGGCCTAGATAATTCCATGGACAGTATAGTCCATGGGGTCGCAAAGAGTTAGACACAACTGAGCGACTTTCACTTTCACACCAATATAAATAGGTACCATTCCATATCACAGGCTCGATGGACATGAGTTCAAGCAAACTCCAGGAGACAGTAAGGACAGGGAAGCCTGGCACACTGCACTCTATGGGGTCGCAGAGTTGGACACAATCTACCACCTGAACAACAACTATGCTACACAGTTTTAGTTCTCATATCTGGAATTATTATTGAATGACTGTTAAATCAATTATTATTGATTTTCACATAGTTTACAGTCTGTCTTTTCAAATATTAACAAGAGTCAAACTTGAATAAACCAATACATTTTTTTATTGCACATTCTATCAGTTTAAAAAGTATGTGCATAGCCCATCTTAAGTAATTGTCCAGTTTGTAAACAATATATATATGTATTTTAATGTTTCAACATTTAAATAATCTTCACATGTTTCTTGAGTAACAATTTTGGGCCACAAAACCTCTAAGTATCTATAAGGACAGTGCATCTCAAACCTCTTTGCACATATGAAGTAGCTGGGGACCTTGTCAATTCAGATTCTGATTCAGTAAGTCTGGATGGGAACCAGAGAATCTGCATTGCCAACAGCTTCAAGCAAACATCACTTCTCCTGGTCCAGGGAACACACTGAGGAGTAAGTTAGTAGGTAATGAAATTAATATTTTGTAAATACTTCTATTTATTTATTTTTGACTGTGCTGGGTCTTTGTTGCTGCTTGGGCTTTTCTCCAGTCGCAGCAAGTGGGGTCTACTCTCTAGGTGCGGTGCACAGGCTTCTCACTGCATTGCTTCTCTTGTTGTGGAGCATGGGCTCAAGGGCACAGGGGCTTCAGTCGCTGTGTGGGGAATGGGCTCAGTCGCTCTGGGGCACATGGGATCTTCGTGGAACAGGGATGGAACCTGAGTCTCCTGCACTGGCAGGCAGATTCTTTACCACTGAGCCATCAGGCCAGGGATCGAATCTGAGTCTCCTGAGTTGGCAGGTGGATTCTTTACCACTGAGCTATCAGGGAAGCCCTAAAACTAATAGTGATTGTACTACTAAATAACTTTGCTCTCATGACTTTATTTGGAATCTAGAGTTGAACTAACTATTCCTTCCTGTTAACTGCAAGGGGCCTAGATATATGCACAAGTTTCTCCATGTATGAAATGATAATATATTATCATATGTTATATTAATGCATCAAATGGCTTGATAAATATGTGGAAAGTTCATTTTCAACATATATTTTTTCCCTGCACATGCACACATCCATAGATTATGAATTGCCAGGTGACATCGAAATGTCATTTTCTCCAGGCCAAGATAGCTAATCTACAGAAGATATCACAGGATTAAAGATGCAGTCTTTTGATACCCAAAGGAATCATGTAAGTCAATATAGCAGTTTCATAGCTAATTATGTTTCCTTTACAAAGTGATAAAATTTAATACAATTTCTGAAATTCAGCTAAAGTATGCCAGATAATAGAGAAACAACCCCAAACTTGTATTTTCTGCCAATTAGTGATGAGATAAGTCTTTCTTGCTCCTAGAAAGCAGGTCTGAAAAGAAAAGATTTAAGTAACTTCTCAGGATATATAGCTGTTTCACATTTGGCTAAGTTCCAGATAACAGCAGGATTCCTTTCTTTAAAATCAGTTTGTCTATTATCAATATTCCTTTAAAACATTTAGATGTTTACTTTCCACATAACCCAGGATTAAAATTCTCAGGTCTGCCTGAGTAATTCTAAAATAATTTTGCTGTTAAAGAAGCAAACCACCGTTACAAACTATGGTGTAACTGGAATTATAAACTATTATTTAAACATGTGAAAAAAAGTTTTAAAGCTAAATTTATTTTGAAAAATCTTTTTCTCTCACCATCCCCCCACCTCAAAATAGCCAAACACTTGTCAAGATGTTTGATAAAATCAAAACCTTCCAAATATTTGCTTACAAAGACTCAAAATAGCCTTGCTGTTGCTCAGACATTAAGTCATATCCTACTCTTTGCCCAAGCACTGAAGGACATCAGACTCCTCTGTCCATGGGATTCTCCAGGCAAGAATATTGGAGAGGGTTTCCTTCTCCAGGGGAACTTCCCAACTCAGGGATCGAACTCACATATCTTGGGTCTCCTGCATTGCAGGTGGATTTTTTACCATTGAGCCACCAGGGAAGCCTAATGCTTCTAGTTACTAGGTCATGGGTATTGATTTTAAGAAATTATAAACAAAAAGACACTTTAACATCATTGAAATAAGTTTACCTATTGCTTTTGTTATTTAAGTCACTAAGTCATGTCCAACTCTTTGTGGCCCCATGGACTGTAGCCTGCCAGGCTCTTCTGTCTTTGGAATTCTCCAGGCAAGAATACTGAAGTGGGTTGCCATCTCCTTCTCTAGGGGATCTTCCAGATGCAGAAATCAAACCAGCATCTCTTGCTTGACAGGCAGATTCTATACCACTGTGCCACCAGGGAAGCCCATAAGTTTACCTCTACCTCTTTAAAAATTGAGACAGTCATTTATTTAATAGGAATTAAGTGCATATTTCTAAATTAATAAAAAGATTATGAGAGAAAATTTAGCCAGTTAATTATAAATAAATTGTAGATTTGGAAGAGATTTGTAAGCATGTCTAAACAACTAGCAAAGCATTGCAAATTTCAAATATTTCATGAATGGTTCCTTCTTGGAAAGCTGGTTGAACAGAATAGACAGGATTAAAAGACTGAAATGTAAACTATATTCCTTGCACTGTGCTGTACACACAGCAGTGACATTTCTACAGTCAACTCCTATAATTCATTCTAAGAGAGCAAAGCAATAGAGCAAAAAATACCAAATTGCAAATAATTCAAATATCATTTGGAATGCATGCATTGCTTTCTATATGATTATAAGTACCCTTGATGTTTTGGAATTTACAGGCAAGACTTCAAACTAAATAGCAAAGCCAAGGTTAATATCTAATTCAGAAGCAGATGGAAAGTTTCCCAGATTCCTCACCCTCTACCTGGATCATCTCCCCTCTGGGCCCATTCCACCCTAGGCTGCAGATAAGGTAGTCAAAGCTTCTCTATAACTTCTTCCTAAGCTTTCAGTTCAAGGCAGAAAGATAACTGCACATTTTTATTTAAAAGTTTATTTTCTAGTGGCTGAATTAGAAAGAGTCTTTCAACATCGTTGACCTTCAACTTTTAATGGTTAATTCATTTATGAATTCAGTCCACTAGACACATATTATGTTCCAGGACTAGAGAATTCATGATTCAGTGTTTAAAAAAAAAATCAATTTGCATACACTGAAGGCTTTATCTTTAAAGGGCTTTAAGTCCTATGTGGCATTATGGTGGATATAAACAAGTAACAGCCACTGTGGTTAAGCTGGCTAGGTGCTTTGTATACATCATAAAATGTAGTCCTTGTAGCTCTGACTGGGAGGTGTTACCAACTCCACTTGGTTGGTGAAGAAACTGAAGCTTGGGGAAATTAAATCATTAAGTCATACAGGAAGAAAATGTCAGAGATGGAATTCAAAGTCTCTCTAAATCTTCATGCTCTTTTCAACATACCAAACTGATTCCTAAAGAAGGGAAAGGATTTGTTAAGTGATAATAAATTATAATGCCTTCCAGGCCAAGAGTCTCTGCTACAAATATACCTTTGGGATAAGCTGTATCACAGTTATTTCATGGAATTGAGACATTTGCCCCTACTTACCTAAAACTTGGCTTCCCTGGTAGCTCAGTCGGTAAAGAATCTGCCTGCAGTGCAGGACACCTGGATTCGATTCCTGGGTTGGGAAGATCCCCTGGAGAAGGAAATGGCAACCCACTCCAGTATTCTAGCCTGGAGAATCCCATGGACAGAGGAGCCTGGCGGGCTATATAGTCCATGGGGGTCACAAGAGTTGGACACAACTTAGTGACTAAACCACCACCACCTAAAACAGGTTTTAATAACTTTGTTAGCATTTTACTAACTTACAAAAGAAATTCCTAAGAAAGAGGACTATTCACGCTTATGAAATAAAAAAAGCTGACAATATTAAAAAGTCTCATGCCCTCTATACAAGCTCTCATATAAAGCTTTGCTTTATTCACATTTTTTTTAAATGATGATAGTCTCAAGGACTCCTTTCATTTAAATTTACCTAATATTTTGTGTTTTCAGAAGTTGTACTAATTGGAATTATATTCAGATACATCCAGTCTCTTGTCCCTAATAAACTTCAAGATCCCGAAATGCATCGTCCTCATTCTGGGACATCACAGTGTCCAGTGTCATCTGACAAGTAATGTGAGAACTCAGTAAATATTTGTTAAGTTTAGTTTCCTCTTACATGCTTTAATTTGCTCTGAAATGATCTTCCCTTTGAAATGAATATTTAATAGAGAAGCAAACTATGAAGTTTTTAAGACAGGATCTTAAAAAAAAAAAATTCAGTAAGCCTATGATTTGATCTCCTGTGGACATAACAACTTGATTGCCTAAATACTCCACTTCACTAGTTTCTTCGAAGGCAAATACAATGACAAACAGGTAGAAAATTAACTATTGTCTTTCAGGTTTTTCTATTATGTAGTATTTGATGGTTCCAAAATAATGCATGCTATGTAAGTTATAAACCATGATAATGAAACTAACTCTTGTGGTCCCACCATTAAGTTAAACCCTGGAATGTTTTCATTACCTTTCCCCTCAACCCAGCCTTCTCACTAGGGGTGTTATCCTGATTTTGTATTTATCATTTTTCTTGCCACCTTTTTGCATATCATTTCACACTTATTTGTGTGCTACTAAACATGCAGAGGTTAGTTTTGATGGTGTTCAAGCATTGTGTGGCTCAGCTGGTAAAGACTCTGTCTGCAGTGCCGCATACCTGGGCTGGGAAGATCCCCTGGAGAAGGGAAAGGCTACCCACTCCAGCATTCTGGCCTGGAGAATTCCATTGACTGCATAGGCCATGGGATCGCAAAGAGTTGGACACGACTGAGAGACTTTCAATTTCACTTTCAAGCATTGTAAAAATGGGACTATACATTGTCCTTTACAACTTACATTTTTCATTTCACATAATGTCCAATAATTCTATTATTCATCTTTATTTGTCTGCAGCCCATTCATATTTACATCCAGTGAACCATAATCCATTGTGTAAATACATCATATCTTCATATTTTTCAGCTTTAAAACATTTTTTCAACCTAATTTATCAATCTTTGACATTTCAAAAGAAACTTGGCCTTAATCCTGGCAGGAAAAATCTGATAAAACTTTTATTAGGAAATATTTCTAATATATGAACAGAATATCATTAGTCTGTACAAGCATACCCGAACAAATAGATATGGCTCTAAGGCAGTAAGTTATATCTCTAAAACCAATTAATCAAGAGCCTCTTCTGCTCTTTGGAGTTGCATAATTTATTAAAACAAAGTCCTCTAAAGCAGTGGTCCACAGCCTTCATGGCACCAGTGACCAGTTTCGTGGAGGACAATTTTTCCACAGACCAAGAGGGGGAGGGGTGGTTTGGGGCTGATTCAAGAGTATTATATTTATTTGCACTTTATTTCTATTATTATTACATCAGTTCTACCAAAGAAGTTCAAGTATTAGATCCCAGAGGTTGGGGACCCCTGTTCTAAAGCAGCTATTATGCATAGTTTCGAAGAAGATATTTTCCAAACTAATTAATTATAAACATAAAGAATGTGAATTTCTGAATGAGTTTTTCGGATCAGTGTGTAATTTCAAGATCCCAATAAAGGCATATCAAATTCTCAGTCAGTCATGTTTAATTAGATACACAAAAGAGTTCATGGGAATGCAGTAGTCCCACCTGCTTCCAAGGTCTATAGAAAGTTGCAAGGCTGTCTATACTACTTTCCATACAGAATAGTCTGAATAATTCAAGTGAATATCATTTTAATGATACTAAGGACAGAGGTTTTTCACTAATGATTCCAACCTTACTTAGGTAAATCTTGAGTTAGTAAAGTGATTTATTTTGTATGAAAGCTTAAGATGCACTTCGTATCAGATTCATTTCTGCAAAATATTCCTCATGCCTTTACCCAATGCATAGCTCTTACAAAATATGCACATAGGTGTGCATTTGAGACTTTAAAATGTATGAAACTCATAGTAACATTTAAAATATATCAGGAGCTAATGTTATTGGCAGCTTATTTCCAAATTAGAAAGAAAAGCTCTATTGAGGTTTATCAATCATTAGTCTTTCCAGTCAAGAAATGAAAATAAAAACATTTGTAATTGATGGTTTTAAATGCATTTTCATGGAACTTTCTTTTTGAAAGTATATATTCATCTAGTGTACATAAAAACAAAAGTGAAAGTTGAAAATTCAGTTCTAAAATCACGTATTTCAGTTCAGTTCAGTCACTTAGTCGTGTCTGACTCCTTGCGACCCCACGAACCGCAGCATGCCAGGCCTCCCTGTCCATCACCAGCTCCCGGAGTCCACCCAAACCCATGTCCATCGAGTCGGTGATGCCATCCAACCATCCCATCTCATCCTCTGTCGTCCCCTTCTCCTCCTGCCCTCAATCTTTCCCAGTATCAGGGTCTTTTCAAATGAGTCAGCTCTTTGTATCAGGTGGCCAAAGTATTGGAGCTTCAGCTTCAACATCAGTCCTTCCAATGAATACCAAGGATGATCTCATTTAAGATGGACTGGTTGGATCTCCTTGCAGTCCAAGGGGTCCCCAAGAGTCTTCTCCAAAATCACATATTCAGAAATATTAATATTTGAATTCTTTTTAAAATTACTTTAAATAAACATGCTTGGAATCATTCAGACATACAATAATACATATTCTGTATACTTCTCGAAGGACTAAGGAAATGAGAAGAATATGGATTTTGAATTTTCATATGAAAGTAAGATTCTTTTTTAAAAAAACAGAAACATTTAGCCCAACTTCTCTCAATTGGGAAGAAAAAAAAAAAAAATCCCACTCGCTGAACTGAATCCTAATTCCCAGGAAGAATGTTCCTAACTAGACAACAGCCCCAGGAGAGTTCAGCCCAGAGGGCATGGGATCAGCTGCCCTGGCTTTTACCTCAGTTTCGTCTCTTCATGGCTGTGTGACCAAGGAGAAGGCAACGAATTTCAGTACACATTATCTTTCTCATCTGAAAAACGAAAACAATTATAATACATGCTTCATTGTACCCTGGTGGCTCAGCTGGTAAAGAATCCACCTGCAATGCGGGAGACCTGGGCTTGATCCCTGGATTGGGAAGATCCCCTGGAAAAGGGAATGGTTCAGTTCAGTTCAGTTGCTCAGTCGTGTCCGACTCTTTGCAACCCCATGAACTGCAGCATGCCAGGCCTCCCTGTCCATCACCAACTCCCGGAGTCCACACAAACCCATGTCCATTGAGTTGGTGATGCCATTTAACCATCTCATCCTCTGTTGTCCCCTTCTCCTCCTGCCCTCAATCTTCCCCAGCATCAGGGTCTTTTCAAATGAGTCAGCTCTTCACATCACGTGGCCAAAGTATTGGAGTTTCAGCTTCAACATCAGTCCTTCCAATGAACACCCAGGACTGATCTCCTTTAGGATGGACTGGTTGAATCTCCTTGCTGTCCACGGGACTCTCAAGAGTCTTCTCCAATACCACAGCTCAAAGGCATCAATTCTTTGGCGCCCAGCCTTCACGGTAACCCACTCCAATATTCTGGCCTGGAGAATTCCATGGAGCATTCCTTAGGATTGCAAAGAGTTTGGCAGGACTCAGAGACTTTCACTTTAGTGAGTCAATACTTTGTTTTATTGAAAGAAAATGCACATTAAATTAGTTAGTTTGGACAAAGGGCTATTACAATTCTTAGCACATAGTGGGTACCCACATAGTGGGTACTTTTGATTATTTAAACTTATACTATGCTAAGCTATTTCCAATAACAACATATTGTATCCTAATTTAAAACCTTTAAGTGCCTTTTTAAATTTTCTTTTTAATATTGTTTTTTTAAAAAAAAATTATCAAGGGAGTGATTACAGATTGCCACTTGTTTTGCTCTATTTTTCAGACAAAAAATAAAGTCTTCTGCTTTTTAACTTTTTCAAGTAGTCTTACAGGAGACTGTGTAAATCTAATTTTCTTTAAGGTCTTATTTTAGAGAAGTGAGAGTTGACTGTCCTTCCCTCCCCTACTTCTCTCTTTAAATTAGTACATTAGCTACTATTAATACATTAGTTACTAATCCACTTGGGACTTTGTGAAGTTGGATAAACAAACTGTGGGGACTCACATGCATTTAGTAAGGAAATGTCTATGTAATACGAATGATGTTGTTTTGGTACCATTATTTTGGTTTTCCATGTCTTCTACAATAAAGTCAATCACATTTTCAGTTTAGTGCTATTGCTAATAACTTCAGAAGTCACAGAGAACAGAAGCATTGAAGGAGAGAGAGTCAGCCGGCTAAGTCAAGGTTTGAAAACACTCTTCACTTTCCTATAAGGAAGGACAAAACAATAGCCAGCTGATTAATGTAGAAAAACTTCCATAAGTCATTGGAAAAGGACATCAGCTTAAGCAACATTTTCAAAGGCAGCAACAAATGAACTTCTCTTGGCATAAAATGTACCAGGTACCAGAAGACATGAAATCAGAATGGAAAACTTGTACAGAAAATAAAACATGAAAATGTATGCTAACTGAACAGTATGGGTAATAAAAACAATGCAGTCCTCAGCAATCTAAGATGTCAAATCCACCAAAGACTAAATAAATGTAGTATTTTTAAACTTAATGCTAGAGCTGCACTTTATAAATGAGGTTGGTCCCTAAAGCAAGCATATATATGCCTAGTATACCAACTTAAAAAAATACTGACTTAGCAAGTATGACATTTGAATTGCAAAAACTAATCATTTCTCGTTCCTCTCTGCAACTCACTATGATTGTGTCTAGGGACACATTTTTTTCATGCAAATTTCTGATGGTATGAGGGAAATACATAGCTTACAGAAGGGGTATCTTGGGCTATGAAACTAATAGGCAACTTCTTGCTAGATTTACCTTATTTTTTCATGCATAACCTCCTAAACTCCACAAAGGATTTAAGATAGTTTACAATGTAACATACAACAAGACATAGTACTTTTATAGAATATCTGTCTAACTAAAGATTCAGTTGCTAAATCCAGGCTTTCAATAACTGGCACAGTGTATAAAAACAAAACTAGTATAATTCATATTGTTATTCTTGTCCTGTGTATGACCACACAAACAGAAAATTTCCTTTTAGTTTAAAGGCATTTCAAATGAAAAAAAGTCTGAAAGAAAACTTTATTCTAACCCTAACAATTTTTAGTAAAGTCTTAATTATGGAATAATGGATTTTTCTTACTTTTCTACAGTTTCCAGGTTTTCTACAGTGATGTCTTAAATCCCACACACATAAACATACACATATTGAAATGTACACACTTGGTACATGATTCACATCCTTATAAGTGAGTAAAATACTTATATAAAATAAATGATCCCTTTGCTAAACACAATCTTTTAAATGTATTTTGTCTGTGTCTCAGGGAAGTGTATAAAATACTATGCAATATTTGGGTTGTTCCATGAATCAATGCAATAACTTAAATGGGACCAAAGATAAATACAAAATTTAGAACATATTACCCATTTTAAAATTTATACACACACACACACACACACACATACACAATCCCTAATTTGTTCATCTCTGAAATAAAGAGAGTAGTATTTAGTCTTATCTGGTTCTTATTTTTTTTTATAATTTATAGAAGTCTCTAGGTTAAAGCATGATGTTACACACTGCTTTCTTCATGGCTTCCAGATATCCTCCCTCAGCATTTTTAGATAAGCCTATCTTCTCCTTCCACCCTCCTCCCACAGCCTACTGCTGCAGCATCTTGCCTAATTCTACTGCTAGCCTAGAACTCTAGGATGGGAGAAAGTATAGAGTTTGACAGAGAGCTAGTCATAAGCAAGGCCAAAAGTTTACAAATTAAACACTGAGGAGAGTGTCAAAGTATATAGTTTGTACATGACTACAAGTCATATAAAGAGAGGGAACACTTTATCATGAAATACGAATGCCATAAATTTAAACTGGGAAAATATATAAATTCCTAAACACCCCCTTTGACCATCAAAAATATCAACAAAGTGTCCAAGAAAAAAATGTCAAAATTAGAACAATATACCTTCTCTGGTCATCTTTCAGGAAAAACTAGTCGCAAAATATATTACTCCTAAACAATAGCACTGATTTGATTTCCAGTTAATCATCTGAAGTTGAGATTTCTACCAAAAATGATGACTTAGATTATCTTCAAAACTTGGTAAGATTTTTGGACAATAAACAGCCTCTTCCCTTTTATTCCTCCCTCTTCCTGTCCCATTGATACCCATTGATAATATTGTACCTGTGTTCTCACCTTCTATTGATCAATCTTCTTTGGACTAGATCATACTTCTCCCCCAACATCCCAATCTCCATTGAAATTGTTCTCATCAGAGTTGACAATAATCACTCTATACTTTTAAAAAGAATGGCAATACCTAATGAAGCTGACTTTCCTATATAGATTTTGACATGTTTGATCACTCTTTTCCTTTTTAAAACTTGGTCTTCCCCAGATTCCAATAATGCTACATGTTCCAGGCTTTCCCCTATGTTTTGACTCCTTCTTATGGACTTTTTCCTACACTTTCCCCTTGGACATTGGGCTTTAATTTTCTTAACACTTTTCTCCCCTATGTGTGTGTAGTATCACCTAGAGCACACAAGGCCCTTCTGTGACTGAGGCCTCACTTGTCAATTTGAATGGAAAGCCCATCAGAATATGTCTAGACACAGTGAAGTGTGGTCATTGAGTAAATAAGCATGACATATGTTGCTACTGAAGTATCTTTGCAGTAACTATGCAATCTAAAATGACAAGCAAGATAACTGGTATTAAGTAGTTTGATAAAAATCATTGTCTACTATAATAATGTCAAACTTTATATTATATGCATAACATTAACTGATCTCTTAGTTTTTAATTAACAGCAGAGTCTAGAAAAAATAAAACAATAAAACTACTTCAGTTCTCAGGCTCCCAAGTTAGCTCTTTAAATGATTTAAAAACAGATGTCTAGAAAAGTAGTCCTATTTAATGGAATTTTTTTTAAAAATTCCACTTCCAAATATATTTACGTAGAATCATATACTAATGCTGAGATGCAGACTGAATTGTTTGAAATTTTTCCCCGAGTCTTCCTTTATTAAAATTGCTTTTTATGATTCTGAATCTGTTCGGGCAGTTTTGTTTACCTTTAAATCTGTACTTACATGATTGTCAAGAGAATTGGTCCTTAAGCTGAGAAAACATTCCTATTATTCACACTAAAAGGCAACTCAACATATTTCTCTCAAGATATACAACAATCTCTCACTTTTAAAATGGTACTGATTGTTTTTAACAATTTTTTTTACGTATTTAATAGATTTGTTTGGTTGCACCAGGTCTTAGCGGAGGCATGCGAGGTCTTCCATCTTCACTGCAGCGGTGTGCTGCTTTGCTCAGTCATGTCCAGCTCCTTGCAACCCCATCGACTGTGGCCCAGCAGGCTCTTCTATCTACGGGATTTCCCAGGCAAGAATACTGGAAAGTGACATATGGGATCTAGTCCCCTGACCAGGGATCATACTCAGGCCTCCTACACTCGTAACGCACTCTTAGCCACTGGACCACCAGGGAAGTTCCAATGATCTCTTATTTTTTGATAAAAGAACACTCTAGAACAGTTGTCAGAGCCTGTAAAGTATTGATAACAAGAACTAGCATTTATCGAGCAAGCACCTCACCAGGCAGTGATCTAAATATCTGATATAGCTTGTTTTACTCTACATTAAAACCTTGAAAGTTAGATACTGTTTTACTCAATTTACAGATATTTTCAGCCTGATCCAGTCATAGAGTTGTCATGATCCAAACCCTGGCTTTGGACACTAAAAACTATACTTCTTTACTAAAATATGCAGCATGAATCAATAACATGAATAACCAATTACCAAAATGCCAATAAATATGAATAAAAGCATTTGAAGGACAACAATTTTCAAAAACACATTTTAGTGTTTCAGAGATGTGCTTTTTTTTCTATTTGCTCTCTTACCATCAATCATACAAGATAAGGGTACTGTTAAGAAAAGCAAACTCGTATTTTTCTAGCATCTAGTTTGCCCATTTAAACTTATTTAGAATTTTGCAGTGGGAAATTCATCAAGTATATTAAAATTCATCAAGATCAGGTTGAAAACCATTCACCAAAAGTGGTAGTTTTGGGTGTTAAGTCATGTCCAACTCTTGTGACCCGATAGACGGTAGCCTGCCAAGCTCCTCTGTCCATGGGATTCTCCAGGTAAGAATACTGGTGTGGGTTGCCATTTGCTTCTTCAGGGGATCTTCCCAACCCAGGAATAGAACACCGTCTCCTGCATTGCAGGCAGATTCTTTACCAACTGAGCTATGAGGGAGTGATTTTTTGCAAAGTTGCCTTAACCTAAAAGTCAGCTATCTCTTCCAACAAATTTAGTCCTTCATAAAAACAATGATGTTACCTAGAAAACTCAGATCACTCCAAATCTCAACAATACACATAAAGACCAAGAAAAAAAAAATTCCTATGAAAATCTCATATTTTTGAGTCATAAATTCTAATTCACAGAGCTACACTTAGTTAAGAATTTAGAATTCCTAGACTTATTCAATTTTTTAAAAATTCATCATGCAAAGATAATTGGCTTTCTTGAGAAAAAAAAAAAAGCACAACTCTTTCTGTGCATATAAAGCTAATTCATATTGACAGTTTGACAGAGGATAGAATTTACTTGAAGGCCTTTAATCCAAAATCTACCATGACATATATTATTTCCTAGGTAAA
Organism: Cervus canadensis; assembly: GCF_019320065.1. Taxonomy (NCBI): domain Eukaryota; kingdom Metazoa; phylum Chordata; class Mammalia; order Artiodactyla; family Cervidae; genus Cervus; species Cervus canadensis. The sequence goes on along the minus strand of NC_057405.1, from coordinate 50,662,181 downwards.
ATTATTTCACTTCACAGGGTTCATGAAAATGTAGAATACTCAATCTGGTCCTTCTCCGATACTTAAAGGAAATAGCAGTTCACTTTGTCCCTTCATTAATTAAGAAAGGAAATAAATATTCACTGAGCACAACCTAAATGCCAAGCACAGTTCCAACCCCAGTGGATCTTAATATAGAGTATATGCTTATACTACAGCTGTAAATCTACAAGCATCAAGAAAATAGTTCAATTTGAAAACAAAAAATTGTAGGACATATATGAGAATTATCAAATACAGTGCATAAACAATACATTTCTGCAAAATTAATTGATTTTCTCTAGAAAGAAACAACAAAAAAAAGAAAACATAAAAATAAGGGAGGAGACTTAAAGCAATCACAGAATCAAAGTACATTAAAATGTATTTAAATATCATTGCCACTTTTATAAGCAATACAATCCTAAGTTTTATTTGTTACAAAATTAATTGAATGTTCTAAAACAAATAGAGCATTTATATTATGACAGCTATAAAATGTACTAACATATCAATAAAAACGCATGAAGTCTGCTAAAGAAAACAGAATATTTTACTTTTAGATTGACCAAGACATTTGCATTTGGTAAGTGAAAGAAAATAGTATTGCTATTTCAAATACCACCAAATTTTTCTAAAGCAAATTTTATCATCATGTATCAAAGTCTTTTGTAAACACATTCCATCTTTACAGGGTTTATTATACTGTTTATTAATAAAAATGAGCTTATAAAAATAACTAACATTTAACATTTAAATTGGAACATTCAATTAGCATAACTTAGAACATTTTAGCCATAAATTTCTATTTATTATTTGAAAGTAAAATTTCATAACAGTTTTAAAATGCAGAATATAAAGTTAACTTTAAATTAGCTATGAATGTGAACATATGGAACTTTTAGATAAGGATAAATCTTTACTACTAAGTATGAAATTTTATGATATTAGGTACATAAAAAAGAATAAGCAATAATAGGTTCAGCATTCTTTTCAACTTCATACTCCCATCTGGTGGGACAAAAATGTTATTACTCAATTTTAAAATGTGAAAACCTAAGGTGTAAAACCTTTTATTTCAATAAAGCTCAATAAAAAGTAAATAGAATCAACCCCCCAAATTTATATATTTCTGATTCATTCGTTTACTCATTCATTTTACACTAAGCCAACAAAATATTTATTGAACATTTACTATGTGCCTGGCACTATGGCAGGTGTTACAAGAAGACGGTTAAAAAGTTAAACATGATCTGTGACACTGTGGAGCTTATAATCTAATGCAGGAGGTGCAGACTGAATAAGCAAATGGAAAAGTGAATACAGAATCTCAAGTTGAGGCAAAGTCTATGAAGGAAGCAAAATAGGGGGGGTATAAGGAGAAAGAACAGAGAGGGTAGCTTTCTTAAACTGGCTCACACAAGGAAGCAAATTATTGGAAAATAAAAAGGAGAGTGAATAAAAGAAAACACACAGAAGAAAGCATCATAGATGAGAGCCTTGAGGAGGAAAGGAATTTGGTATATTTGAGAAGCAGGGAGTAGCTGGATCAGTGAGTGAGAAGGGTAGAAGAGAGTGAATTAGCTCGCCGTTTGAAAAATGTGTGGTTTTTACTTTAAAAACATTTTAACCTACTTGGTCCCTTTTACCCAACATAAAACCAGGGGCCATCAAGTAACAAAGCTATTTCTTAAAGCATGATTGAAGCCATTTCAAAAGTCTACTTCATCAATCTCTCTTTAAATTCTTATGTTATCAGCTAAGCTAAGTGGGGAGAAAAAAAAAAAAATATATATATATATATATAGGCCCAAACTCTAAGTGATCTCCAAGCTCAGGATAAGTACAGATCTTTTGAAATTGAAAGTGCACTCATCATTTGGGGACTAATGATAGTGAATGATCACTTAAAACTTAAAAAAAATATATTCCAAAAACACACTTTTTCATTGACATTAAAAATGATAAATTATATTTCATGGGTGTTTAGTTTTTCTCCAAACTGTATTAAAAGGCACAGATTTTGTTTTTCTTAGGCACTGAAAGGAAGCATTTTTCTAGATGCCAAGTTAATCCTTGTTGGCAAAATACACACCGTGTATAATGTTTGTGCAATTTGTAATTACAAACTGACACCCACTGACAATACAAAATAGCTTCTATCCCAGCAAGTAGCTACAAATATTAAAGACCATTGTCTGATCCCATAACGCATGTCATTAACTTTCATTATTACTAATGGGAGTTAGGGCACACTTCCAAAGTAAATCATAGACACTGTGTCACAACACTGCTCCCCAAAATGCTTTATTTTCAGGTTGAATATTCTTGGCCATGCAGACACTTCATTATTTTATTTTTCTACTTAGAAAAGTCCAGATATACAAAATACAAACAAACTTCTTTTCTTTCCCATTCTATTTTGCCTCTAAATCAGTATATAATATAGGAGAGAAAATAAAATCAGTAAAAATATTTACTTAGAAAAATCTGATCAGAGAAAAATATGTTTTTGTAAAAAAAACTCCCAGTATTTGTAAGTGAAATGTATATTCATATATACTCTATTTGAGATATAAACTTCCTGACCCAGGGATCGAACCCGGGTCTCCTGAACTACAGGCAGATTCTTTACCATCTGAGCTACAGGGAAGTCCCAAACTGTTACAACCTTTATAGTAAACTGGCAATGTGAATCTGAAGCCTTAAAACATTCCCAAACTTTCATTAAATAATCCCACATTGAGATATTTGTCATAAGAAAATAATCAGAGAGGCATACATGCCCAAGACTAAAACACCTTGGAGAAGTCAATGAACTTTCCATAATGCATGGAAACCCATCCAGTATTACCTGCATCTTAAAGGCTGAATAATACAATTAATAAACGGGAATTCAGATAAATAGGTATGTAGATAGGTAGATGTGTAGGTGGTAGATAACTACATGGTAGATTATATATTACACAGCATATACAAATATATTAATATGCTTATATATTATAAACTACATAACAGATAGATTAGGAGAAAGCCTGAAAGAAGGGAAATCAGAACATTAACAATTTCTGTGAAAGTGAATGTGTTAGTCACTCAGTGATGTCTGACTCTTTGCAACCACATGGACTGTAGCCTGCCAGGCTGCTCTGTCCATGGGATTCTCCAGGCAAGAATACTAGTGTGGGTTGCCATTTCCTTCTCCAGATCTTCCCAACCCAGGGATCGAACCCAGATCTCCTGCTTTGTAGACAGATTCTTTACTTTCTGAGCTACCAGGCAAGCCCAGTCAGAATACTGACAATTTCTAAAAAAAGAAATAACAGATAATTTTATTTTTATCTATTTTATATATATTTATAAGGTATTAAATAATATAGAATATTGTTTTAAAATATATTAAGATGTATTGTGAACTATATAATTTAGTATTCCAAATTCTCTATATTGAATACTTCTTAGTCTTACAGACAGTATAATCTGTAAAGGTAATAATTTTTGGTTTTTAAACTTCAGAGGTTCTAATACATATAATTTTAAAGAATATGTTGTGCACAAGCAAGGACTGAAATCCCCCAAGCTCCTGACTAGATGCCTGCTTGTCCCTATAGATTCACTTTGTCCATTTTCCCCTACATACTTATTTATATTATTTTCATGGTTACTTTAGAAATTATAGCATATATGTTGACATAATCTAATTATAATCAAACAATATGAAGATAACAGATGCTTTCATTTCAGTCACTATGCCTCAGGTCTAAACGCTACTTTTGTCTAGTATTTTAGTTCTTGTTTATATTTTTACAAATTAGACCTCCTATGCACATGTTGACCATTTTCTATAATCTCTTTTTGCATCCCTGACTTTACTTTGTCTCTTTTTTCCTAAATTACATTCATTAAAAGTTCATTGCTGCTGCTGCTAAGTCACTTCATTCAGTTCAGTTCAGTCGCTCAGTCGTGTCTAACTCTTTGTGACCACATGAATCGCAGCACACCAGGCCTCCCTGCCCATCACCAACTCTCAGAGTTTACTCAAACCCATGTCCATTGAGTCATTGATGGTGACTCCATCCAGCCATCTCATCCTCTGTCGTCCCCTTCTCCTCCTGCCCCCAATCCCTCCCAGCATCACGGTCTTTTCCAATGAGTCAGCTCTTCGCATGAGGTGGCCAAAGTATTGGAGTTTCAGCTTCAGCATCAGTCCTTGCAATGAACACCCAGGACTGATCTCCTTTAGGATGGACTGGTTGGATCTCCTTGCAGTCCAAGGGACTCTCAAGAGTCTCCTCCAAACCACAGTTGAAAAGCACCGATTCTTTGGCGCTCAGCTTTCTTCACAGTCCAACTCTCACAACCATATATGACCACTGGAAAAACCATAGCCTTGACTAGACGGACCTTTGTTGGCAAAGCAATATCTCTGCTTTTTAATATGCTATCTAGGTTGGTCATAACTTTCCTTTCAAGGAGTAAGCATCTTTTAATTTCATTAGGTGATGATTAATAGGTCACAATAGAAATGTCTCAGTTTTTGTGGCCTGAGAATATTTTTGCTTTGCCCATGTTTCTGAATAGAAATATTACAAAGTATATGATTCTCTGTTGAGAGTTACTGTCTCTTAGAAACTGATGATATCAGTTCATAAACTCTTGGTTTCCATTGTTTCTATTCAGAAGTTATCAGTCAGTTGAATTTTATTCATTTGTAGATAATCTGTATTCTTTGCCTGGTTGCTCCTAAAATTTTTCTGGTCTGTCCTTGATATTGTGGAATTTCACTATATGTCTAGGTATGAATTTCTCTTTTGTTGGATTTCCTGAATCTAAGGATTTGTGTCTTTAATATTTCCAGAAACTTCTTACCCATTACCTCTTTGCCTTTCTTCTCTTTTCTCTAATCTCACCTTCAAGCAGCCTGATGAAATGTAAATTATACCTTTTTAATCAGTTTTCTATATCTGAAATTTTCTAACATCTGTCCTATATTCAGGATAATTCTGAAGATAACTTAGTTTACTAATTCTCTTAGCTATGTCTAATCTACTATTGAAACTATCTATTGTACTTCTAAATACAAATACATATGTTTTATTCCAAGAAATTCTCCAGAAGTTCTACTTAATTCTTTTTCAAATCTACCAGGTTATTTTTGGTAGTCTTGCTTTACTAAACCATCAATCCTCACTTTTATTTCTATTAGTATAGTAAACATGTTTGGTTTGCTGAATATGATAATTATAATATTCACATTATTTGAAATTCTGATTCTAGAATTTGTTTTCTCCACTGTCTCTAGTGATACTCATCTCATCATATATGTTGTCTATTTTTTTATCCAAAAGAATTGTCTGTCTTTAAAGGACATTACTCTGGACTCCCTGGAGAAGTGCCTAATTCCAGGTCTGGGGAAGAGAAAGTACAAGCATAGCCTAGGACATGTTGTGCTATACAAATAGGAAAGTTAAAAAAAAAAAATGAGGGCATGTCAACAAGACAGAAGACACAGCTTTGAACGAAGTAGCCTTCAAAAGAACAATAACTGTAAGTTATTATAACTCATAGAATAAATTTTTAAAAATGAGTCCATAGTGATGCTCAAGATAAGGGGAAAAAAAGGTGGAGAAGAGATTATTTGTCCTTATTGGAGGTGACTGTTACGTCAATAATTTTCTCTAAGAATTGGCAACAAAAAATAAAAAAAAATCAATTACCTTTTAGGACAAATGGCAGTTCATTCTCAGTTGAGAAACGAAAAGTCAGCATTACAGAAGAACATCAGCAAATGTTAAATATCAGCTAATGAATATCAACTCTCAAAGTAATTAATTCAGTTAGTATCATTTTAGGATGCTGAAACTAATAAGTGAAAAGTACTTTGGAATCAAGGTATTCAATATGGGGCAAAGTACCATCCTAAGGATAATTTGCTAATGGCAAAGAAAAAATAATTACAAGAATATCTGGTAATCACCACCTTAAATAAGTGATCAATCTAAGAGCAATATCTTAACTTCTGGTACCTCCTAAAGAAATGTAATAAGAAATACATAATAGAAATAATTTTTTCCAGTAAAAGTTTTTTTTACCTAATATGCACTTAGAACTTACTTTCAGTTAATACATGTATATATTATACATATGTGTATAATATGTATATATGAACTATGATAGAACCCTATGAAAATAACAATGATAAAAATGATTTAGCATCATTCATGGAAATCTGAGTATACACTAGGCATGAGATGATATTACAAAATTATTATTATCTTAGAAATAGTGAAGACAGTAGCGTGGTATGTTAAGTATTTTGAGGAGATGTATGCTAAAATATTTATGGGTAAAGTGTTATGATATCTGTAACTTACATTCAAATATTTCAATAATGAAACAGAAAATGTAAAAGTAGAAACAGAGAAAAAAGAGACAGATATAGAGAAATTTTGGCAAAATTGTGATAAATGTTGAATCTAAGTGGTGGGTATATGAGTATTCCCAGTAGTACTCTTTCAATATTTGTAAGTTCGAAGTTTTTTTTTTTTTATAATTAAAACATTTTGGAGTCATTTAACACATTAGACTACATTCCTCCAGAGCAGGTCTGTACCTGCTTCCTCTATGTGCCTGGGGACCAGTGCAGAACAACTTAACTATAGCTTGAATTGACGATTTTCAGGCCACAGAGACTGTCAGTAAAAATCCCAGCCCCAAAGGATTATGGAACTTTTCTCCTTTTCCCTGTTGTTTAGAAACACGCTTTAAGATGATACATTACCATGTGTAAAATGGCTAGTGGGAAGCGGCTGTATAGCACAGTGAGCTCAGCTCCATGCTCTGTGATGGCCTAGAGGGCAGGGATGAGGCGGGGTGGGAGGCAGGCTCAAGAGGGAGGGGACATATGTATACATACAGCTGACTCAGTTTTTGTACAGTAGAAACTAACAATATTGTAAAGCACTTATACTCCAATTAAAAAAAAAAAAGGCATGCACATTTCTTATTTGGACAGACAGGTTTTTTGGAGTTTGTTTTCCTTTACTTCCTAAACTTTCCGAGAAAGTAGCCACTGAGGATCACTGGTTTGGGGTGACATCTTCCATCCATTCCTGACATTACTAGTGTCCAGATTCTGTCCCCCTGACCTTCACACATGTGACTTAGTGAAGTGAGAGGGTCACCAGAAGTGGCAGGCCTCTCTAGATGCCAACTTTCTTACTGTTTGATTTCTGAAGATTTCTCTTACTTTTCCACAATCATGTTTCTGTTTTGGGGGGTTTATATTTATTTATTTGGCTGCACCAAGTCTTAGCTGCATCATGTGGGATCTTTGGTCTTCATTGCATATGCACATTCTTTAGTTGTGGCATGTGGGATCTTTAGTTGCAGGATGTGAGCTTCTAGTTGGGGCATGCGGGATCTAGTTCTAAGACCAAGGATTGAACCCGGGTCCCCTGCATTGGGAGCGCAGTCTTAGTCTTAGCCACTGGACCACCAAGAATGACCCTGGTTTTGTTTTTTAAGATGTGCATTTGGGGTATATGAATGTGTGGCTACTGTTTTTTTCTATCAGTTGGTTCATCCTATTACTAGAAATGAAAGTGAAGATTCAACAATCTTTTATAAGAAGCACTTAGCACAGTGCCTATATTAAGGATGGTCTTATTTTTGTTGTTTTTGTCATTGTTACCACTTTCCTAGGGGTGCTGTACTGTAGTTTTGCTATTCTCCTTGGTAGAAAAGTTACACTAGAGGCAGGCCAAATATCAATAAAAAGAAGTATACCTAGTGCCCTTAAAAATAAACTGTTAAAAATCAGTGTGACCATGATCTCCTTTGTCAATCTTTATCTTACAGTGATGCCTCTATTCAAGACAAACTGAATGACAAAATTCATATGTTGAAGCCCTAATCCCCAACTTGATGCTATTTGATATATTATACAGAGTCTTGGAAGGCAATGGGTTTTAGATGAGGTTATGAGGGTGGACCCCATGATGGGATTGGTGCCCTCATAAGAGAAAGAGCCCTGTGCTATCCATCTCTCCCCTCCCCTGTGAGGACACAATGAAGAGGTAGATGCTTACAAGTGAGGAAGAGAGCTCTCACGGGGAACCAAACCTGCCAGCATCTTGGCCTTCCCAGAGTCCAGAACTGTGAGAAATAAACACCTGCTGCTTAAGTCACTCAATAAACAACGTTTTATTATGGCAGTCTGGGCTGACTGACATAAGACGCATTTCTAAGCACAGGTAGTGTCTCACTCCTCTAAGATGCCTCCTGAAGAGCTACTGCCTCCTCTGAACCTCTGTAACAATGCTCGTCTGGAGCATACTCCTTCACGCGTTCGGGTTCGTGGGGAGGTTAAAAGCACAGACTGTCTGTAGTTTGACTCCTACCAATATGAGTCTGTCCTGTCACTCTGGAGATGTACATTAAGCCTTCTACATCTCTGCTTTCTCATCTGCAAACTGGAATTATCAGTAGTTACACTTCACAGGACTCTTGATCACTTAATGAGACGACCCATAAGTTTTTAGCATAGCTCATAGCATGTTGTAAGTTCCAAGCACATTACTATTTAATGCTTATTTTGTTAGTCATCTCTGCAAACATCCATGATTTTTCCTTCCTCATAGAGCAAAATTTCCTTGTAAATGAAAACCACGCTGCTATTGTTGCTCTATGTCTCGTCAAGGAAATTACATGTCACTGAGCATACTGTTAACCAGATTAAGTCATATTTATATTCAGGTTACAGTTATAGTCATGTAGGAATATCACCAACCTTTAAAGATTCTTCCTCTTGAGTAACATATTATAACACTGAATCTGAATCTTTCAAAGGAAAATATACTATATTTTCAAAATTGACAAAATACACTTCCAATAGTATATTCACTTAGAGAACAAATGAAAGTTCTCACCTTCATTTAGAGAACAAAAGCCCTAAGGATGGTATTTCATAGTCCATAACACTGTCCTGATGAGTATCTGGGTTTATCTGGAGTCTTCTAAAATCATACCACATATTTAGAAAATGAGAACTTTGAAAGAGCACCACATGCCTGGAGACACATAGCCAGTCATTTGAATAGCCTCTGAGAAGACTTTTTTGACTTCAACAATTGAATTACAAAAGAGAATAACTTAGTAAGTTTAGCAAGAAAATAAAACAATATGTTATCATAATATGCAAAAATGGTGATTTCACAATTTTGGTTTCTACAGAAGTGTTTCAAAATACCACAAATACTTGGAACCACAGTTGAATGGGGATATTCTATAAGTAGGTTTATATTTAAATTCATATCCAGTGGCTGCAGTGTTCAAAATAGTAACAGTCTTACAATTCTAACTAAAATATAGATATTCAACATTTTAGACAAATTTGTGCTAAATATATTTAAATTTAGCTTTCTAAAAACTAATCACCTCTTGAAATACTAGTCAGCTTCTCTTTTCTATAGCCTGCCAGTTAGTTTTTCTTCTAACTCTCATTATTAAGGAACACACAACAATTACATTTACATATTTTCTATACATATAAAGAGCTATACATACAAGAGCTAAAGATCCTCTTGATGAAAGTGAAAGAGGAGAGTGAAAAAGCTGGCTTAAAACTCAGCATTCAGAAAACTAAGATCATGGCATCAGGTCCCATCACTTCATGGCAAATAGACAGGAAACAATGGAAACAGTGAGAGACTATTTTTTGGCTCCAAAATCACTGCAGATGGTGACTGCAGCCATGAAATTAAAAGATGCTTGCTCCTTGGAAGAAAAGCTATGACCAACCTGGATAGCATATTAAAAGGCAGAGACATTACTTTACTCACAATGGTCCATCTAGTCAAAGCTATGGTTTCTCCAGTAGTCATGAATGAATGTGAGAGTTGTACTATAAGGAGAGCTGAAGGCTGAAGAATTGATGCTTTTGAACTGTGGTGCTGGAGAAGATTCTTGAGAGTTCCTTGGAATACAAGAAGATCAAACCAGTAAATCCTAAAGGAAATCAGTCCTGAATATTCATTGGAAGGACTGATGCTGAAGCTGAAACTCCAATATTCTGGCCACCTGATGGGAAGAACTGACTCTTGAAAAAGACCCTAATGCTGGTAAAGATTGGGGGATGACAGAGGATGGGGTGGTTGGATGGCATCACCAACACAATGGACATGAGTTTGAGCAAGCTCTGGGAGTTGGTGATGGACAGGGAAGCGTGCTGCAGTCCATGAGGTTGCAAAGAGTTGAGCACAACCAACTGACTGAACTGAGATGAACTGATACATATAAATTCATGCCCTGTGAAAGAAAAAAGGTAAGTCCACCTATTATCAGGAGTGTAATATTGAGAAAATCATTTTGAAAATTAAGCAGAAGGATTTTTAAAAGTTTGTATAAATGTAAATGTAAGAGCTTAATTCAATTTAGACATCATTTGCTCTGATCATTTTATTTTAGATGAGGAAATACAAGCCGCGAGAAGAAAACAGTGGCTTCTAAGTCATATATGAGAAAACCAAAATTAGAATTCAGGTTCCCCCAAAACTAATAAGACATCCATCCATCAATAAATGTATTAACTGAAACAAGCACTAAAAGTGAAAATAATAATTTTCCCAACAATAATTCAGATTAAATTCATGCCAAATTCATCTCTACCAATTGAGTAAACACCTGCAACAAGTTGGGCATATTATAATAACAGGCACTGTTTTTTTCTATTGATAAAAGATATTTTCCAACAGAATGAAATCAAAAGCTTTCTAAATATCATGATCCATGACCTCTTTCACATCCTCTGCCCACACGGCCTGTCAAGAGACTACATTAATTTTGTGGGTCATAGACTATAGAAGTTATATGTCTACTATTGGAGAAGACTTTAAAGATTTTCATAAGCATGCTTTACATTCCTCAACAAAAGTTAAGTCAGAATAATTTGGCTAAATACAGGGCAGGATATTTATTTATAAGGAGAAAAGAAGATGTTATAAAAATATTACTAGGAGCAGTAACTAAGCCTAAAATATTTTAAGACTCATGTCTATTTAGAGCTCCCTTATATTTGGCTTTCAAATACAGTCTAAACAGAAAGATGAGAACTGATGCCTTCGAACTGTGGTGCTGGAAAAAACTGCTGAGAGTCCCTTGGGCAAAAAGGACATCAAACCAGTCAATCTTGAGAGAAATCAACCCTGAATACTCATTGGAAGGACTGATGCTAAAGCTGAAACTTCAGTATTTTGGTCACCTGATGTGAACAGCCAACTCACTGGAAAAGTCCCTGATGCTGGGAAAGATTGGGGGCAGAAGGAGAAGAGAGCATCAGAGGATGAGATGGCTGGATGGCATCACTGATGCAATGGACAGGAACTTGGGCAAACTTCAGGAGATGGTGAGGGCCAGGGAGTCCTGACATGCTGCAGTCCATGGGGTCGCAAAGAGGCAGACGTGACTGAGCAACTGAACTGAACTGTACATTCCTTGGAATTAACAGATCCAAATCAGACTTTCTAGAATTTTGCCTACTGATTAATAAAGTAAAATGATAACATTTATCACTGTTAATGTATTTTCCTATATAATTCCAAAAAAAAATTCTCCCTAATTTTGCTCTTTCCCTACCAAAAGGCAAGCTCCATGAAAGCAAAGATTTTTGTCTTTTTTTATTTAATGCTGTATTCCCAAGCACCTAGAGCACCAAATAGTATAGTTAGCATATAGTATTAAGAAATAGTTGTTGAGTGAACAATTGAATGATGCAAAACAGGAGGGGTTACTATGTGTAAGTTACATGATAGGTCACATTGTGAATGTTACTATGTGTAAGTCACAATTTTTTCAGCAGTTTATGTTTTACATGTTGCTTATCATATAAGATAGCTTTTCTAATATAAAATCACGTGCTCTTATAAAGTAAACAATAATGACAATTCCCACTAGCATGCATCATCACATTTTATATTTATAATAATGCTATGCTCCAGGTAGGACTGACATTAATACCTCCACTTGTAAATGGAAAACTGAGGCTCAGGAGGAAGGGAGACTTAAGCACATTGTAAAGTCAGTCAGAAGCAGAGTCAGTCCTAGAATAGTCAGTGTCTTTGACCTCGTGGACCAGAATTTATTTCCATGAAACACCCTGGTTCTTCCTGGCATACTGTAACCCAATTCTGGCGAAAAACACTAAGCATGACTACATCGTGAATGCTAAGTTGCTTCAGTCATGTCCAACTCTTTACAGCCCTATGGACTGTAATTCACTAGGCTCCGCTGTACATGGGATTCTCCAGACAAGAATACTGGAGTGGGTTGCCATGCTCTCTCCCAGGGGATCTTCCCAACCCTGGGGTCAAATCTATGTCTCTTATGTCTCCTGCATTGGAAGGTAGGTTCTTTACCACTAGCGCTCCCTGGGAAGCCCGAGCGTAACTACATTACTACTGTGTAAAAGACTAAAGCATTACTGGTTAAACGTTCAATTACATTAAATTTACTAGGCATTTGGCAAAAAAAATTACTTTGTCAGAACCTAAGACTGACTTTACACAAAGTCAGAATAAGTAGTCATCTGTTTAGTTTGAACTGAGGGACAGTACTAGCCCTTCTTCCTCTCAAATTCTCCCTCATCTATGAAACAGCCTTTACAAATGAAAGGGTATTCAGTTCAGTTCAGTCGCTCAGTCGTGTCTGACTCCTTGCAACCCCATGAATCGCAGCACGCCAGGCCTCCCTGTCCATCACCAACTCCCAGAGTTTACTCAAACTCATGTCCATCGAGTCGGTGATGCCATCCAGCCATCTCATTCTCTGTCATCCCCTTCTCCTCCTGCCCCCAATCCCTCCCAGCATCAGGGTCTTTTCCAATGAGTCAACACTTCTCATGAGGTGGCCAAAGTATTGGAGTTTCAGCTTCAGCATCAGTCCTTCCAATGAACACCCAGGACTGATCTCCTTTAGATTGGACTGGTTGGATCTCCTTGCAGTCCAAGGGTCTCTCAAGAGTCTTCTCCAACACCACAGTTAAAGACAAACTCCATCTCCTCAAAAATAAAGCCCTGGGTGCCTGATTTTGGAATCTAATGTGTTATAACCAAATATCTAGACAGAGTATTTAGAGACTTAATTTTATTCCACAGAACTACACCCTTCTCAGGATTTGGTGCTATTTTATACTCATAGTCATTGAGAGGAATCAGTAAATTAAAATATCTCACAATTACTACTAAGAATCATGCATGCAAAGATTACCTACACATAAACTCTGGCTCCTATTTTTCTTGAGGGTTTCATATTTAGTAGACAAAGCTCCATTTTGATTTACTACTAGCAAAACTTGGAAACAGAATTGATGGAATGGATTTTGGAAGTCCACTTTTAGATTCAATAAACAAAAGTACAAGCAAAGATGTAATACATCATCAGGGTTCTTTCCTAATCTGTTTTTCTTTCACCACCCAAAGAGTTGGTCAACATGACTCCAACGACAAAAGTAGAATAAACACAAAAGCATCTTCTAGGCAATCTACCTCATTCAAGTTTCTGGCTTAAATGCCTTAGTAACTTCCTCTTACTTGTAGCTTGGAGTGAAAACCTTATAATTTGCTAGGCTTTCCACAATCTGCTGACTTACCTACCACACCTCAAAATTCCATTCCCATCATGCTAATCCAGTGGTAATACTTGCATGGCCCACAAAGAAGCCAGCCTCATAAATAAATATTCAGTCACTGCTGATCCATAGACTTCTTTTCTCCACACCCACTCAGGCTGAAAATTTCCTTGGTGACATCACTTTGCCTTTTACCTCAAGGATGTTTTTATTTATTTATTTATTTTAACATGAATTTTACCTGCTAAATTGTTTAGGGAAAAGGAGACTAAAAACACTAGGGCATAGTTTTCCCCAGGCAACATCTCTCTGGGGGGAACCTTGATACATAGTGTAAAGCTTATCAACATGCATCAGCTTTATTACCAAGAGGTTGATAGACTGAATTTCAGATAATCATAAAAGTCTTAACTAGCAATCCATGAATTTCATACCATAACGCTTTATATACATATCACCAGCCCCACCTTCAAATAAAGTAAAGCTATTTTACTAAATACAAAGTAGCATAACAGTGTCTGCTAAACACATTTCTCTTTTTTACCGATCAGAAAAATGGCAGCATAAATTGAAAATATAAAGCTCCTTCAGATCACATATTATAGTTCGAAAGAACTATAGCTTTTCTTTGCCTATTACACAGAAAAGTAGCTGTAATTGTGTTATTCTTCTAAAACAAATATTCATATTAAAGACTTTGTTTTTATATTCATGTTTTATCACCTAAGTATATTTCAACATAATTGGCCTTATCCCTGTAAAGCCTCTCTGACTGTTATAATCAAATCTACTAATATTTATGATGCAAATCCTTCTCTAAATTCCATAAGAATTACTTTTCAGAATTAATGACTGAAACAAAATGACTAATATACAAGGTTATTGCCATATTTCACATAAATATCACAGAGCGAATTCTCCCAAAATGTCACAAGTGTATTCTTCACTAAATGTTTTAATATTTTAAAGATACACAAAGCTCCCACAAAAGGAAAGTACTTATGTTTGAAAGAGTAAAGAAAAATTACTGGTCTTTCAAATTAGTTTACCACGCCTAAAAATTAATTAAGTTTAATGCAATGCAAAACAATACTAAACTGGGCTGAAGTTATGCATCTTCAATTACATCCCTACTCATTATAACCAACTTAATCTTAGGAAGCTCATATAATTTCTAAGGACTTGAATGTTCTCATCTATAAAATGAAGAAACTGAATTATCTCATTGCTAAGGTACCTTCAAAATATATGGTTCTAAAACTATAACTAGTTTCCATAATTTAGAGTAAGATAGAAGATTTAGTACATGGATATTTAGACCTATTCTTTTTGCTGAAGCAAATGATCTGTGTTTAGTCAAGGTTGTTGTCATCACCCTATGTAAAGTCAAGGGTATTTGATGCTATTTAGTTTTCCTGATATGAGAAATGTGTTTCAATTGAATTATGACATGCTTCTGCAGCCTGATTCCTGCAAGACAGCAACAGTCTGCTGTCTGTCAGCCACGCCAATAAAAGTGATAAATGTTCCCAGTGATTAAGTTATTTGTCAATAATAGAAGAAGCATTTTGAACTCATAAATTCTGCACCTATAATTTCATACTTGTCTAAAACTGTATAATCTATTTAAGCATTGAACTCTAACAGAAATAGTCAAGGAAAACCAGAAGCACTTGTTCTAGGTTAAAGAAATATACTTTACTTCAAACTTCTCTGTTGCCTGAGAAAATCCCAATATGGGAATTTCACTGCCCCTTTGAGACAGCTGCTTGAATGTTATCTTAACATTATCTAACCACATACCACTTACTGATGTCAAAGACTTAAATACACACTTCTCATGTCCTATACATTTATACATATGTGTGTGTGTGTATTTGTGTATGTGTGTAAATACACACACATATATATGTACTTCAAATGTCATAGTAATATAGTGTAAAAATTAAGAACATTACAGCATACTAACACATATATATGGAATTTAGAAAGATGGTAATGATAACCCTATATGCAAAACAGAAAAAGAGACACAGAAATACAGAACAGACTTTTGAACTCTGTGGGAGAAGGTGAGGGTGGGATGTTTCAAAAGAACAGCATGTATACTATCTATGGTGAAACAGATCACCAGCCCAGGTGGGATGCATGAGACAAGTGCTCCGGCCTGGTGCACTGGGAAGACCCAGAGGAATAGGGTGGAGAGGGAGATGGGAGGGGGGATCGGGATGGGGAATAAGTGTAAATCTATGGCTGATTCATATCAATGTAAAAAAAAAAAAAAAAAAAAAAAAAAATTAATTAGCAAATTCTCAAAATAGAAAGTATTTAAAATTATTTTAAAAATCTGATGATTCCCAAGGAAATCTTTTCAGAAAATACAATGGAGGATAATATGCTAAGTAGTAATATTCAAGCTGTAGTAGGTCTTCTGGGAAATATTCAATGCTCTCTTCAGCTTTCATTGAAAAACTAAATAAACCACAGGCAGCAGGACAATTTTCCCTCTGGAAGCGGATGGTTATAGATGTATTAAGGAGTATAACATATGCTATTAAATATGATGGTGAATAATTCATAAGTGCTATCAAAAGAGCCAAGCAACTGGGACTAATATCTACTCTGCTAAAATTCTCATTTTGCTCTTTGTTGTCTTTTGCAATCAGTAGGCTCATGGAATATCTGATGTAAATGATATAAGGTTGACTGCAAAGCTATAAAAAATAAACAAATTAAACTCAGGTTATAAGCCAATGCTGACACATTTTCCTTTACTTGAGAAAATCTTCAAAACACTCTAAATAGCTGCCCAATATATCTTATTATAACCTAAGTAATGTGTGGGCAGAATGTCCATATTAATTTGTTATTTTAAATATTTCTTTGGTTGAAGAGAGAAGGAAAGTAAACCAACAAAAAATGATACAAGGAAACAGTAAAAGAAACAGTCATAGAAATCGTATCCGTTTTGTAGGGTTTTTTAAGGTGATTATTTAAAGGTGACGTTCTGCTTAAAAGGCATATCTAAATAAGCAAGAATGACACTTAGGAAAGCATCTCAGCTGGTATGGACTCTAGAGGTTCAGAAGTGGCCTTTCTACATCTACTGCTAACTGTATTGCAGAAATAATCTTAAAGAAGTGATGGTTGTTTATTTAACAAATTGTCCTTGATAGATGTTCCATAAGATGTTATGGAAAAATCCGAATGAAATTTTGAGCAACCCAATTTTGACAGATGTTCCATAAGATGTTATGGAAAAATCCAAATGAAATTTTGACCAACCCAATAAAAATCACTGGAAGTTATGTCATCGCCTTTTGCCCAGTATAGCCTTTTTCACAATAAAAACTCTGAGGACAAGCCTCAGAAAGTAGAATTTCATAAAAAAAAAATTAAATGTCCACTCTGAACTCTGTAACAGTTTAAGATCTATTAAAAAAGTTAAATTTTAAAATTATGACTACTGCTTTTGAAAAATAATAAAAAAGAATAATATAAGAACTGCTGAGATGCATTTGTAAACCTATTTTTCTTTAAACATCTGTATACCACACAGCTAATATACAAGAATTACATATTGGGCGCAAATAATTGTTTATTAAAACTACTAAATACAAAATTATTCTTGGTTTTGGTTGTACACTTTGTTAAAATAACAAGCAAAAATATTCTCTCATGAACATTAAAAACAGCTTTATACAAGTAATAAAGAAAGAAAGAATAATTTTAAAGTCTTGCTTTACCATCTTTTATCACTTTCCACTTAGTCCTTAAGTTACATTGAGTCAACCATCCCATTTATTACTTCCCATTCCCATTCCAGCTACATTAGTTCAGCCTTCTTATTTTTCATCTAGATTACTCTCACGGTCTCCTAACACATCCCTCCCTCTGTATTTCGTACCTAAACCCCCATAACTTCAACACTAAAAACATACACAAGTCCACTGCTTCCAGAGTGATCTTCCTAAAACACAAATCAGATACCATTCCTTTGCTCAGAACCCTGCAAAGATTGTCCATAAATTTGGTGCTATAATTCACAGTCCTTAGTTTAAATCACAAAGCCATTCCTAATCTCATTCCTTCCTGTCTCTGTAACCTGATCTGCTCTGGCCTCACACACTGTCCTCTGATAGGCCCTGATGCTGCTCTGTCCCACCCTCAGACCTTTGCTCATATTGATTTCTCTGTATAAAAATGTCTTCCCCTTTGTTCCATTTACAATAACACATCCTTTAACATCCAGCTGACAGCATCTAATTTGGGAGACCTGAAGTGCCCAGGCTACTAGGATTTGCCCATTTGAACCCCAATTTACTCAGGGCAGCATATTTCAACCAGGGAAGATCACTGACAACCCCTGCCTTGCTTGTTGATAAAGTTGGGGAATCCATTGAGAAGACGGAGCACGATTCACTTTATTTTCTCAGTGCTGAGTTCAGGCATGCCAATAGTACACGGGTGCTCAATTATATTTGTTACTTGAGCGAATCTAAGGAAGGAAGTTTAACTAGCTGAGGGGAATAAAAATGTTAGCGCTTTGGCTTCACAGGTGCACACAATAAAGACCTATATCTGCACATATCCACCTATTAAACTCCAAACCAAGCACTTCTAAATGGTGAAATGTTTTAGAAACACATTTTAGGTTAATTTTGGCCACCTGTAACCGAAAGAAATAAAATTGTATTTACCTGAAAATACTGTATATTTAATACGGAGATGGGAGGGGGGATCGGGATGGGGAATAAGTGTAAATCTATGGCTGATTCATATCAATGTATGACAAAACCCACTGAAATGTTGTGAAGCAATTAGCCTCCAACTAATAAAAAAAAAAAAAAAAAATTTGAAACAAATCTGTACAAAAGAGTACAAACTTTAATTGAATACTAAATTTTTTTTTAATCTCTATAATTTGTAACTTGTCCATTTGTAAATAATCTGTAATTTATAAAGTTGCAAATACGTTATAACAAAGCACTGTTTTATGAATGTTGCCTTCTTGGTACAACGCCTTCTAAGGTTTAGTTTACCAATAGCTAGAGATTTATCTCTTTGTCTCCAAGGACAGACTCCAAGCTTCTACTTGTGCAATAAGAACTAATTAATTGCTAATTGACAATTATGACACTAATAATAGCAAAATAGCCTTATGCATTCATTCCCAGCATCAAAAACGGCTTACATACTCCCTTTCCTAAAATCAACAAGGTTTCAAAAATTATGCTATTAGTTTCTCATCCCAACTAAAGAGAGTTCTTGGAAAACACAAGAATGATATATTTCCTCAGTTATGTTAAAGAAAATCAAAGTGTCACTAAGTTTATTTTTTAATTTCATGAACTTTAGGGTCAAACAGAGCTATTTGGACATCAAATTATCTCAAGGTTAAAAACAGACTTGTCTTCTAATTTCCAAAATACATTTTCACAGAGAATCATTTTATATTTGCCGATGCCATTCCTGTTTGTCAACACACTATTCATTCATGTGATTAATGGAAATGGGGGAAAACTATGTATTTCTATCTAAATACATACTCAGGATCAGGGGGTTATCTATGGACTGTGGGATTAAGAGTGGTTTAAGCTTTCTTTTTTTCTGCTTCCTTGTCTTTTCATAGCTTTCTATTAATTAAAAAGTTGACTTTCTAAAAAGCAAGTTGCACTTCATAATGAAAATAAAAGCCAGGAAGCCAAAGCAACAAAGCGTCAGTGGGCCTTTGTAGAAGGTAGGAGAATGAGCTTTGCTTTATAATAAGAAAATGAGACTGGTTTTCCCCCTGACAAAAGAAAAAGAGGACATCAGATAGGAAGACATGAAGAAGAGGAAAGGGGAGCCCAGCGGAATGCTATGATGTTTGGAAAAAACAAAATTCCTGAGAGATAGATACTAATAGCTAAGGTTCCAATTTAAAGTCATTTGTGTTGATGTGATATAGACCCTCCTTCCTTGCTGTCCTAAAATCAGGTTAAGTTTAATACTATTGAAAAGAGCTGGTTTAAATGGTTGGTTTGTGGACACTGATGAAGAAGCTCAGTTTCCCCTGTGGGTTCATACTTTGTAGGAAAGAAACTTCCCTAGAATAAACAGAAATCCTTCTATGGGATGACCTTGAGCATAAAATCTTTTCTACACTCATCTTTATAAATTTGCCAAAACCACATGAAGGGGATTGAACCTGCCTGGGGCATGGTCAGGAAGGATTCTCTGTTGATACCTGTTGGATTCTCTGTTGATTCTCTGTTGATATACAAGTTTAACAGATTTAGCAAATTCTACCTTTCTCTCTGCTGAATACAATATGACTTTGCCCCTCAAAATTGCAATATTTTGAAATAAAAATCTTTAGAATACACAATTCAAGGTACTGTCCATAAAAATAACCTGAAGGTCAAAAAACATTCAAAATGAAAATTGAGTTTCATTCACAAAGTGAAACAGTTTTCAGTGTCTAAACATAAAAACTAAAAAGACATGTGTTGACAGTTGACATTTGTTGTGGATAAATGAGTTTCATAACCTATTCCATTAAATAGGTAATTTACATAGTACTGTTAATTATTTATTACTTTAACAAGAAAAGACTCAAAGTTAGCCAAAGATAAAATATGTTGAAGTTAGAATTAATTTTTTCAGTAAAAACTGGAAACTCAAAAATACTAGCATTATTTTTTCAACTAATTTTTGAAATAAAATCATTTTGCAGAACCCAAAGACCCACAGGTCTTCTCATCTGTATGCAGACCTCTGTACAAACACACGTTAAATATCCATGATGAAAATAAATAAATAAATATTCATGAAGATAAATTATTTACTTGACTAATTTTTCAACTATGCCAAAGTCATATCAACCTTAAAATATAAAGAAAAAATTCTTACTCACCAAGAAGGGAATACTTATATGATAAAACTGTCCAGCAAATAGCACTTAAGAGCATCTTTGAAACAGATATCCACATGATGATTGCTAATAAAATTAGAACAAATGGTACAGACTACTAAGAAGTAAAGGTTACAGAAAAAATAAGGTCAAATAAATGAGATTAGTGACCACAACAAGAAGAATGAGAGGTTGGCTCTGTCTAGACATTCTCTCTCTAATTTTTGTAATTGGGTAAGATCAAATTTTTAAAACCAAAATAAAATGAGGACAAGATACTATCAGCTTTCTCATTCATGATTACACATGCTTTTAGTTTGCTTGTTGTTTACATGCCCTGCTATATCTCATTTTTTCCAATTGAAGAAGTCTGCTGACTTTGTAGCAATGGACAGTATAATCTATTTCAATAAAAACACCGATATATGTTTGCAAATTAAGGGTATACTGCTTCAAGTAACATACAAAAGGCTAACCATGACCAAAGTAGGTAAAGCAGGTAGAATGAGGCAAAATGTATTACATTCATTAATATTGTACTCAGGCTTCAATTTTTAACAAATACAATTTTAAAAAAAAGTCATTCCTTTGCATATAATGTCATTTTTTAAATAAATCTCAACATTTTGACTTTATTTAAAATCATTTTAATTATTCTTCCAGTCATCATTAATTGTGCTTTGTTCACAGAACATACTGAACAAATAAAACACACTAAAATACACAGGATATAAAGATAAAACAGAGTCTCATTTAAATATTTTAGCTATCTTCTCAATTAACTTCTGGTGATAGAATCAGATTTTTGAATTCATTGAAATTTTTAAGAACTCAAAACACCCACTCATGTAAAAATCTGGGTTAAAAGACTGCTTTCATTAACTTTTCCTGATTTTCAATGGACTTATTAGTTATAAAATCCCATCCACATTATACAATCCCATTTAAAATGTACTTTTTTAGTAAAGATTAGTTCATAGTCCATAACCTACCCAAACCCTATGATAAAAAAATCAAAGATGCTCACTCAGCCATCTCAGTTTAAAATTCAAGTAGTGTCTGGCACAGACGGTAGGTATTTGATTTTAAACACATTCATATTTTTTAAAGCCACCTGTTGTGCTATTTTCAGGAATGGCAAGCATGATACACTGATAGATTCTACAGCTATTATAATGCAATTGACAGTATAAAATGCAAATTATGGTCTAAACTGGTAAAGAGGGGAATCAATTAGTGCTTAATCTATTTGAAGTTCTTCCTGTAAGTCCCTAAGAATGGAAGACTCCTTCCCCCTGTTGCGCATTTAATATTGGCATTTCTATGTGGCAGATGGTGACCTTATCCCTGTGCTTCAGCTAAAAAGATTTTTATTAAGGCTAAACAAGTGTGAACGGTGCTAATTTCTTGCAGCAGGCCGATATGAATAAACCTCTAGAATGAGTGTAAATGCCCTGCCTCGCCATATGGTTGGGGTTCACATACTGCCAATAGAATGGACTGAAAAGTAGCCAACATGCTTGAATCCTGCCCTGAGTCCCATGTTTCATCATTAGCCACCCAATCAAAGAACAGCCGCAGAAGAAGGGCGATCATAATGGATGAGAAACATAATCTGAGGAACTGTTTGGTGGGCCAGGCTCTGCAGAAGGGCCAGCTGTGGGTAGCTTCTGAAATATGAAACATTCACCTTTAGTAACCCTCATCATTCATGATTCTGCCTCACCAATACCAGCATTCTGGCAATTCTCTTGCCACGTCTTTCTCTAATATCCACTGACTCTTCCCTTCTAATAACCCAGAGCCCAGTGGTGACTGATACTAATAATTACTCTGGGCATACCACTATCAACTGTGCCCTCTAAATGTGGGTTCCAAGCTTTCAAGGTGTGTCTCAAACTTAAGAACTGCTATCACTTCCTTTAAAGAACACTTTCACAGACTCCTAGTCTTAATTTATTTTACAAGGTTACTTAAACACATACAAACATAAACCGTGTGGAATCTTAGTAAACTTTCAGTCCATAGGGAGTTAAAAATTTTACAAAATAACATTTTAAAACCTCTACAATTAGTAAATAGTAAATGTGAATTAATCACAGTTTGCTGCAATGCTGTGATAAACTGCTGGATATTTGAATACGGAATGGTTTCTTCTAGGTTGATTATGCTACTACACCTCGGGTGGGGATCTAAGATCTCAGCACTTTGTCTTCCTGGAACCACTGTAAAACAATTTATTCATAGAGCCTTGACTTGACATCACTTGGTTTGAAAATGGTGTGAATGAGATTCTGTATGTTTGACATCTGGTCATCTCAGTGGTTGATCAGGTAAGAGAGGGGATTATTTTTATAGATCATCAAAATAAACATTAAAAAATTAAACACTCTCAGGAGTGCTTAAGAGCCACTAAAGTTTTCACCTCTTCTTTCTTCTACTGAAGTATAATTACCATATAAGTAAGATTAAATTTAGTGAACTCTTTCCATGTGCCAGGCTCTTTATATGTCTTATCTCTGGCAATCCTCCCAACAGTCCTACAAGGAAGCTACTATAATCAGTCACATTAAAGATTTAAAAACTAAGGTTATACAATTAGGATACAAATCAGGTTTTAGTGGACTCCAGAGCCTTTTCCTTTAATTACTACAATATGCCTTCTACCAACTTGTTCTCAGCTAGTTGGCCAGTGGAAAGGTCCCTATCAGTTAACTCTTCTTAAAAAGCTGACTATCTCTTCTGAGAAGATTTGCATTTCTCTACTTCTTACTGCCCTCAAAATGAATAAAAATTGTTAGGTAGTTAGAATAGAAAACAGGAGTCCAAAATGGCAGTGGCTAAAAGACAAGGAAGGGAAAAGCCCTTGAAAATAGAACAAAGGAAGGTCCGAGGACCGGAGTGAGTACATCAGGGAGAACAAACAACATGCCTGGCTAACCCAGTTTACATAGGGCAGGCCCAGGGGGAGGGAAAAAAAATAAAAAGAAGAGCCAAAGCACTCTGGCTCTGTGTCTCTCCTGCGCGCTGGGGCATTGTTCTCTTCGAGTCTCTGGGTTGACATGCCCTCACGCCTCGAGGATGGATTCTCCTGCTATTTTCTAAATAAAATAGAGCTGTAACACTGATTTGTCTAAGAGCTATAACATGGTCTGTCCAAGACCCGAGAGCTGTGACGCGCCGGGGGCTTCAATGTCCGTCACTCCAAATCTTTGTTGTGACGAGACAGAACCAAGGAGCATACACTCGGCTGACAAAAATAAAAGTAAAAATAACAACAGATTGGTGGGGAGAGGAACAAATCATTCTGTAACAGAAGTGTATTTCAAGTGGAAGATGAATGAAGATAATATAACTATACAGATAGCTACTTATTCTCTAATAGTTCAATCTAACTTCACTAGAGAGCACGTAATAGCTGAATCCACTGTAGTTATGTTCTAAATTAATTGTTAGGTGTTCCTGGGGTTAGTTGTAATATTTGTTGGATGAAAGAAAAAGATAGCATGACCTTATAGTTTTCAATGACTTAAAACAAAGAAAATTGAAATACTTCATTTATGACATATCTATTTTGTCCTTCTGCAAAATCTTCCAGATTAGGCAGATCAAATACAGTACAACTCCTTCCTATGTATTTCACTCTGCATCTAAAAGTATCTATCCTTTATATTCTCCTCTAAGATTCAACTACTCTTCTACTCAATCTGTAGAGACAACAAAATTATAGTCTACTTATTTAAGTATAATGGGTTTCATTCTCATATGTCTTCCTCTCACAGTCCATTCATCCACATAAACATTGCCTTTTTTAGATTTAAACTCCAAGGCTGTATAAATTTTGTCAGTAAGATATTTCATATCTACAAATAGTGCCATATATCAACAGAAGATTACTGAATACTTTTTGCAACTCTCTCCTTCCTTTTGCTGATAGAAAGAGAAGTGATCAGTGATCGGAAGAGAGGCCCTGAACTCTTCAAACAGTATAACACAAAATCTAACAGAAATATGGCAAAACAAACAAACCAAAAACAGAAACAAAAGTTTTCAAAGACACTAAAGTGATGAAATAGCTATTTCATAATAGCTAATAAAAGTCTTACATGTGTTCCAACTTTTAAACTGATTAAAGGTTAGAGTCTACAACTTCCTTTTGTCTCAGCCAAAATAATTCCTTTTAAGTATATTCTCTCTAATACATTTCACAAGCAATTTTAACATATCATTTTGATGGACTCAGACAAATACAGTATATTTCTGATGTTAAAAAAATAACACATTTACTCATGAGTTTGCCCATCAAGTTGACTTTTCTAAATTCACTAGACACAAGAGGATGATAAAATTCTAGTCAGTGAAGGAAAGCATCAACTCTCTAGGGCACAATACACCTTCCCTAAATGCGTGTCAACTTCAAACACATATAAGGCTTTAGATGTGTTATCAGTCATCAGAGACATCAGGCAAAGCAGATAAGAATGTCTTTCAAGAATTCTTTTTCTAAGGCCTCAAGGGAAGTCTCCTATAATTGATCAACATAAATGTTACATCTTCTGGTTATCTAGGAAGCACAAATGATCCATGTAATGAAGCACTCAAGTGTTTGCTTGCATAGGACTATGGGAAGAAGAAAAATCTGTCAGTTGCAAGAGTAGGAAAGAAATCACTGATATGAAGATTTATTTTCAGGTTTCCCAAAACTTATAATTGTAGCTACTGTGATAAATAGCATCATGTGAGCTTTTTAAAAACAGTTTTAAAGAAAGCTTTACTTTTAATTGCATTACCTACAAAAGTTATCTAATATCCAATTTGCACAATGCAATTTAGGTTGTGAAAGCACACAGTGAAGAAAACATGTCATTCTATTTTTCTCCTGTGGAATCTGAATTTATTTCACTGACTCAGATGTAACAGTGATACATGTAAAAGCTTAGTAGGAATATGAAATAGAGGGTAAGGGTCTTGGAACATGATTACCAAAGAAATAACATTTTTAGAACCATAATGCCTTCATAGTATATTATCAGAAAAATCCACAGCAAAGTGCAAAGCACAATATTCAAGTCTAAATTTCTCAAAATAAGTCAAAAATTTTAACTGACCAGATAAATCTTTAGGACATTTATTATATTAAAAATAAATAATACTAACACTAGGTAAGAAATATGTACTAAAAGTTTCTCCATATTCTGATCATCATGGTCCTCCTCAAACAGGCATCCCATTTAACATGCTGCATGGCTTAAGAAATAAAGCCCTTGCAGTTTGAAATCTTCATTTCCGAATGATTAGGACATTTCCTTTCTAATTATAAATAAATTTTAAAGGTCCTAATCTCAAGTTTTTAAAATTATTTGTTCAGTCAACTAGATTATTTTAAATGAACAGTCCAATAGTAACACTCGACTCAGTTCCAAATAATCACAGATCTTTTGGGGATGCACTGATGCAGCAAAGATGGTTTTGCTTCTTTTTCACTCTGCCCTCATGTCAAACCCACCCTGCAACCACCTTTTCTGCAAACATCCCATTTTGGATTCATTAGTAGGACAATGTAGGGGACAGGAGTCATTGAAAGAACTGGACTATTAGCCATTTAGCTGATAAGTAAAAAAGAGTTCTGCGATGACCTAGAGGGGTGGAATGGTGCAGGGATGGAGGAGAAACTCAAGAGGGAGGGGATATATGTATACATATAGCTGATTCACTTTGCTGTATGGCAGAAGGGAACAAAACAATGCAAAGCAATTATATTCCAATAAAAACAAACAAACTAAAAAAGCTAGACAGCAAGGTTTGGTTGTTTTGTTTCAGTTGTCAAACAGCAGGAGTATATGTGGCCCAATATTCCTATAAACTTGTATTTAAGGTTAATCTGTAATATGTAAAAACAAGGCAACATGAGAAAGGCAACATCTGCTGCTTACTTTTATATGCCTCCCATTTAGTGATCGATCACCACATCTATTCCTCAAAGCTATGAATGTAAGTGTTTTCCTTTACGACAGATCAGACAAATAAAATGTGCTACAAACCTAAGGGCATTCAGTAGGTTGGAAATATGGCCAAAAAAGAAAGAATCACAACTAGTAACAGCACCAAATGATTTAGTTGTTATTTGGTTCTGAAACAAAAACACAAGCTATCTCAAATATGGGAAGTAGAGTATATCAGAACCAGTCACTGACATTTTTTAGTTCAGTTCTAATTCTGGTTTTGTTTGCTAAAAGAGAAGTATTTGTTTCTAATAAATAGCCAGACAAACCAGAGTGCTATCTATGTTGCTCAATAATAAAGCAGCATTCCAATTGTTTACCAAATCCATGTTGTGTGCAGGGAAACAGGAAGACAGAAAAACTGGGATGCCACTTATCTCAAAATCTGAAAATTCCTAAAAGAAGCAGCGAGTGAATGAAACCTCAAAGCTGGAATAAATATTTAATCCATCTTTCTGAGGTAGTGTATCAAATTCTTAATTAAACACAAGTTGGTTTTTTTTTTTAATGAAAAAAATTTAATTGTTTTTTGTCTGCCTAAAACTCTTTTTTAAAAAGCTCTCTTTAACTATAGGACTGAAGTTTCAGAAATAAAACCAAGAAAATCTGTTGTAAAAAATCATGCAGAAATGAAAGAACTTCCTTAAAATGGGCTGAATAAACATAAGATATGATCAATTAGAGGCAGTTTTAATTTTAGTTATTAAACCTCTTTCTCTTCCCTCCTCACATCTATTCTGAAATTTCTATTAAACTAAAAAATTGAAAATGAATACAATTTGTTGCTTTCCATTTTGAATATATAACATCTCTTATCCTGAAATGAATATCAATCTTTAAAATTAGCAATCAAAGAACTTTGAAAGCAGACAGTGCAACAAACTGCATAATGATTTTAAATCACTAGAAGGAATAGCTGCCAATCAGCTAATTGTAATTATGTATTGTGCCTGCTCGAAAAGAACCTGAAATGGAAATTGTTTCCTATTCACACACTTAAAATAAATTTTGGTCTGCACAAACTTCATGAATTTTGAATAGACTTTAAGCCATACATTTTGTCAGTCAAGCTATGAGAGACTTTCCTGTTTTAAAAAAAAAGACAAAATAAAACAAAAAACAGTAGCTTTATATTTCTGTAAATATGTTATGGATGCATTTATTTTAAATGCACATATTCAGTATGGAAAATCTGTGATGTGTCGCTTAGGACTCTATACTGAATACTGAAGTCAAAATAAATAACCCTGGATATTTTGAAAACTACCAGAACAGAAGATAATCTTCAATATCAATGTTTCCACACAGTATTGTATCTCTATAGCAAAAACAAATTCAAACAAAAAAATAAAGCACAAAGGAAAAGATGTCTTTGAAAAGACAATTTTGGGTGCTAAAAGTTCCAAAAGGAGAGCTATTCCTAAAGAGAAGACTTAGGAAAAATCTAGATTACTGTCAAAAAAAAAAAAAAAAGTTATTAATAAAGAGCAATTGCCATTGCTCTATGGAAAACATATCCTGTAACTATCTTGAGAAAAAAACTATATTTCAAACATTGTATGATAATAGGGAAATATTCTTTATTGGAAAAAAATATTTTTATAGACACTATGATTCTGTACGGATATGAAAGTTGGACCATAAAGAAGGCTGAGTGCCCAAGAATTGATGCTTTTGACTGTGATGTTGGAGAAGACTCTTGAGAGTCCCTTCGAATCCAAGGAAATCAGACCAGTCAATCATAAAGGAAACCAACCCTGGATATTCATTGGAAAGACTGTTGCTGAAGCTGCAATACTTTGGCCACCTGATGCAAAGAGCTGACTCATTGGAAACGACCCTGATGCTGGGGAAGATGGAAGGCGGGAGGAGAAGGGGACAACAGAGGACTAGATGGTTGGATGGCCTCACCAACTCAATGGACATGAGTGTAAGCAAGCTCCAGAAGATGACAGACAGGAAAATCTGGAGTGTTGCAGTCCCTGGTGTCACAAAAAGTTGGACACAACTGACCAAGTGAACAACAACAAATGATTCATATGGAACACACAGCTAAACTTGAATGCTTACAATACTGGCCTCTTTTCTGCTCATGTATATACAAAATAAGCTAAACTTGTATTATCAATGAAAAAGAAACATACTAAGTAAAAAGAATTTCTCTCAAATACAAAACTAAATAAAGCAAACAAACAAAATATAACAAGACTAGAAAACAGAGTCACAGATACAGATAACAAACTAGTGGTTACCAGAGGGGAGAGGACTAGAAGACGGCTGGAATAGGTGAAGGGGATTAAGAGGTTAAAAATTACTAGGTACAAAATAAAGAATTTACAAGGATGTTTATGTAAACCACAGGGGATATAGCCAAAACTTGTATAATTTCATATTTAAAAAATCAAATCACTGTTGTACACCTGAAACAAATATAACATTGTAAGTCAACTACATTGTTGCTATTTAACTGCTAACTTCTTGTCTGACTCTTTGCAAACCCATGGACTATAGCCCACCAGGTTCTTCTGTCAGTGGAATTCTCCAGGCAAGAATACTGGAGTGGTTAGCCATTCCCTTCTCAAGGGGATCTTCCCAATCCAGGGATCCAACTCAGGTGTCCTTAATTGCAGGTGGATTCTTTATCATCTGAGCCACCAGGGAAGCTATAAGTCAACTATACCTCAATTAAAAAAAAACAAAACAAACAAAAAAAAACCCACAGATATGCTTATGCTTGAGTTACATTAGCAACTTAAAAGTTTTAATGATCTTTAAACCATCAAGTTAATAAATTAAGAGCCTAAATACTTTCAAGAAAGATATCACTTCTCAAATAATAACTTCAAGACAGAAATCTCAATGCCAACTTTAATTATAAAAAGAGATAGACTTAACAAAATTCAAAGCATCTCAGTTTCATACAAACTACTCTTAATACTA
Organism: Cervus canadensis; assembly: GCF_019320065.1. NCBI lineage: Eukaryota > Metazoa > Chordata > Mammalia > Artiodactyla > Cervidae > Cervus > Cervus canadensis. The sequence continues at coordinate 50,632,705 of NC_057405.1, read as the reverse complement.
TTTAAAGTCATTGCTGTGATTGGTATTTAGCTGTAATATATGTTTACCACTATATATCTAAGTTGCTGTATGACAGTAATCAAAATAATTAGCTGAAAGAATCTAAAGGTCTATTTTAACATGGTTGTGCAAAAGTTATAGACATCAAATCATTATGAAATTATCAGGCTACTAGGACCATAGTAAAAAATCAGGTGACATTTGGCCAACATTGAGCATGCACATTAAATTATTAACTTAAGTTTTAATGCTTATTTTTATTTATTTGGCTGCATCAACTGCATTGCAGTCTTAGTTGCAGCATGCAGGCTATTTTTTTTTCAGTTGTGGCATGAGGGCTCCTTAGCTGTATAATGCAGAATCTTTAGTTGCAGCATGGGAATTCTTAGTTAAGGCATGTTAGATCTAGTTCCTTGACCATGGATCAAACCCAGTCCCCCTGCATTTGGAGAACTGAGTTTTAGCCAGTGGACCACTGAGGTTTGAACTCTGGTTTGAGATTTGAACTCTGGACTTATGTCAAATCCAGGCCTGTTTCCAGTGCACATGCAAACAGGACATGCTGGTTGTACATTAAATAGAAGAAAGTGAAAATATGGGACTGATACAACCATGTCTTTGTGCAGTGAGAAGAAACCAGTTGCATCCTTGTACTTAGTCACTCAGTTGTGTCTGACTTTTTGCCACCCCATGGACTATAGCCTGCCAGGCTCCTCTGTCCATGGGGATTCTCCAGGCAAGGACACTGGAGTGGGTTGCCATGCCCTCCCTCCAGGGAACCTTCCCAACCCAGGGATTAAACCCAGTTCTCCCACCTTGCAGGCAGATTTTTTACCATCTGAGCCACCAGGGAAGCCCTCGGCTATCACTTTGCATTATGATATAAAAAGAATACATCCAAAGATAGCATTTATATTTGAGTTTTTTGTAGTCAAATTAATAATTTCTTCCCAAAAGCATACTGGTCTTTATAACATCATGGTTGGGCTATAGATCATGCAGGCCACTAAATGTGTTCACCTCTGTAAAATTCCTGGTAGAAAAAGATGTTGAATATTGGCTATTGTCCTATTAAAAAAAAAAAAAAAGTTAGTAAAACTTGTTGTTTTCTTCCTATTTTTTTTTTTGTACAGTCTAATATCAGTGTGCAGGAGTGTAGTGAATAGGGAATCTCCTCTTTCTCTGAAATTGGTTACTAAACTCACAGACTGAGAAGAAAGACTCACTGGGTCTGAAGACAATGACCTTCCTGAATGTCTTTTTTTTTTTTTTTTTATAAATGTGGTTTCCTTTCCTTTTTTTGGCTATGTTAGGACCCCATTGCTGCAAGCAAGCTAATCTCTAGTTGTGCCGGGTGGGCTTCTCATTGCAGTGGCTTCTCTTGTTGCGGCAGGTGGCCTCAGTATTTGTGGCTCCCAGGCTCTTGAGCACAGGCTCAATGGCACAGGCTGAGTTGCTCTGAGGCATGCGGGATCTTCCTGCACCAGACCTGCACGTGGGATCAAACCCATGTCCCCTGCGCTGACAGGCAGATTCTTTACCAGAGAGCTGTCAGGGAAGCCCTTCCTGCATCTTGAGCCCACCTTTCCAAAGGAACTATTTCCCCCTCCTTAGGATACATAAGAAGAGCAGTTGGGAAGAAAGGAGGTTTTCATAATCAACATGATGAGAGGGCTTCTGGAAAAAGGGAGAATTCCCCTTTCAAAGCAAGTGCTTGTACATGAGAGGGCTATTATAAAGAGAATGACACCTAACAATAGAATGCTCCTCCAAGAAGTAAAATTGGTATTTTTCAGTTCAGTTCAGTCCAGTCACTCAGTCCTGTCCAACTCTTTGCAACCCCATGGACTGAAGCACACAAGGCCTCTCTGTCCATCACCAACTCCCGGAGTTTACCCAAACTCATGTCCATTGACTTGGTGATGCCATCCAACCATCTCATACTCTGTCGTCCCCTTCGACTCCCACCTTCAATCTTTCCCAGCAACAGTTCAGTTCAGTTCAGTTCAGTCACTCAGTTATGTCCCACTCTTTGCAACCCCATGGACTGCAACATACCAGGCCTCCCTACCCATCACCAACTCCCAGAGTTTACCCAAACTCATGTCCATTGAGTCAATGATGCCATCCAACCATCTCATCCTCTGTCGTCCCCTTCTACTTCCACCTCCAAACTTTCCCAGCATCAGGGTCTTTTCAAATGAATCAGCTCTTTGCATCAGGTGGCCAAAGTATTGCAGTTTCAGCTTCAACATCAGTCCTTGCAATGAACATTCAAGACTGATCCTCTTTAGGATGGACTGGTTGGATCTCCTTGCAGTCCAAGGGACTCTCAAGACTCTTCTCCAACATCACAGTTCAAAAGCATCAATTCTTCTGCACTCAGCTTTCTTTATAGTCCAATTCTCACATCCATACATGACTACTGGAAAAACCTAACTTTGACTAGACAGACCTTTGCTGGCAAAGTAATGTCTCTGCTTTTTAATATGCTGCCTAGGTCGGTCATAACTTCTCTTCCAAGAAGCAAGCATCTTTTAATTTCATGGCTGCAATCACCATCTGCAGTGATTTCGGAGCCCAAAAAAATAAAGTCAGCCACTGGGGAAGCAGCTTCCACTGCTTCCCCAAATATCTGCAATAAAGTGATGGGACCGGATGCCATGATATTAGTTTTCTGAATATTGAATTTTAAGCCAACTTCTTCACTCTTCTCTTTCACTTTCATAAAGAGGCTCTTTAGTTCTTCTTCACTTTCTGCCATACGGGGGGTGTTATCTGCATGTCTGAAGTTACTGATATTTCTCCTGGCAATCTTGATTCCAGCTTGTGCTTTATCCAGCCCAGTGTTGTACTCATGATGTACTCTGCATATAAGTTAAATAAGTAAGGTGACAATATACAGCCTTGACATACTCCTTTCCCTATTTGGAACCAGTCTGCTATTCCAGGTCCAGTTCTACCTGTTGCTTCCTGATCTGCATACAGGTTTCTCAAAAGGCAGGTCAGGTGGTCTTGTAGTCCCATCTCTTGAAGAATTTTCCAGTTTATTGTGATCCACACAGTCAAAGGTTTGGCATAGTCAATAAAGCAGAAGTAGATGTTTTTCTGGAACTCTCTCGGTTTTTCTATCCTACAGATGTTGGTAATTTGATCTCTGGTTCCTCTGCCTTTTCTAAATCCAGCTTGAACATCTAGAAGTTCACAGTTAACATACTGTTGAAGCCTGGCATAGAGAATTTTGAGGATTACTTTGCAAGCATGTGAGATGAGTGCAATTGTGAAGTAGTTTGAGCATCCTCTAGCATTGCCTTTCTTTGGGATTGGGATGAAAACACTTTTTCCAGTCCTGTGGCCACTGCTGAGTTTTCCAAACTTGCTGGCATATTGAATGCAGCACTTTCACAGCATTATCTTTTAGGATTTGAAATAGCTCAACTGGAATTCCATCACCTCCACTAGCTTTGTTCGTACTGATGCTTCCTAAGGCCCATTTGACTTCGCATTCCAGGAGATCTGGCTCTAGGTGAGTGATCACACCATCGTGATTATCTGGGTTGTAAAGATCTTTTTTAGTCTGCTTGGACAACAAACTTCCTGATTGTTCCCATATATGACAGAGCAAGGAAAAGAGACATGGAAAGAGATGGCAGAGCGAAGAGAGAGGGGCTAGAAAGTAAAGCAGCTCACAATCCACCCACTGCTCTGCAAGGATGTAGGCGTGTCCCTCAGGTCAGGAGAAAAGGGCCAAATTCAAGTCATTTTGCTGACACTCTACTCAAGAGAGCTATCCACCAGTAAGGGGACCCTAGAACCAAGCTGCTGTAGTGCTGAGGCAGAGCTAACCCGGGAAAGTGGAAGAAGTAAAGGCTCCCCTGCTAAGGGCCTGTCCAGAGGGAAGGCTCCCCTGAGCCTCTAAAGAACTTGAGTGTGGACCAGCCACACAGAGGGTATGAACACCCAGGTGGTGTTCGCCCTAGAATCACTGATCATCGATTAAAAAACAAGAACAGCAGTGACCTAAGAGGAGAGTGTTCATCATTTTGCCCCTTGATCCTTTGAATCCTGGAGCCAGATGCTGAAGAGAAGTGCCCAGAAGCAAACTATACGCTCAGTAACTGCTTCTCCAAGAACCCATGAGACCCCTCAAGGGTGCAGCTGGAAGATGGCACAGAATAAAATGAAAGTGACTATGAAATGGGATGGACTTTAAGGAATTAAAATGACTGGAAAGTTGTAGAATCTATTCAAGCTATTAGTAGAGGATGGAAAGTAAACACAATACTGAATGGTTAAAACAAGAACATTCTAGGTTTTACATCCCACCATCTACTGAATTCAGAGAGTGAAATGGACCTGCCTTTACAAATGTGTAACTCATTGGTTTTTACATGTCAATCAAATCAGTTCATCAGTAATAACAGAAATTATGTTTGGACAGTCTATTAAGCTAAATGGGCCTAGTGAAATTACATCTTCTAGAAAGAAAAAAAAAAAGTGATATTGTCTATTTTAAGTAATTTCCTTGGCTGGCTTTGGGTCTCGCATTAAGGAGTGTGAGGAAGATAGCTGTCTTGTCTTGCATGCCAGTAACAATTGTCCCTTTTTTTCATTTTCACATTATTTCAACCTTATAAAAATGATAAATAGCATCCCATGTGTTAAAATAGGGTAGGTCATGGATCAAGAAATCTGAAATCTTAAGTTCCAATAGTCTTGACTAAACCTTCTTATTTTTGCTAGTATGGGATTACAACCACAGAATGTGCTAGTTGGTGGGTGACCAGAGAACATATGGTAAGCTTCTCACTCATGGTAAGATATTCTTTTCAACACTTCTGAAACAGGACTATCCAAATTCTATTTAAATATTTCCAGTTACTGCCTTCCAGTGGGATCACTGTGACTGGAGCAGTCCTCTGGCACACTCACTCCTCACCCCATGGTCTGCATTTCACTGTTGTTCAACTAAATGAATGTAAGTGATCTGTGTAGGGAGGGAGAGGTAGAGAGAAGGAGCAAGTGAGGAAAGATGGGTTTATTATACATGGCACCTTAGTACATGTGAAGGGTTCCTCTCCATGAACTTGAATGAGCATATCACAGTTTGCTGGATTATTATGGTTCAAGGAAATCTCCTTGAATCTATCTGCAAAAGATCTCCACCTTGTCCATTTCCTGTTCCACTACATGAGTAACAGGAAGGGCAGTTATACAGAGGAATATGTCCTAGTACCTGTTCAAAAAGGAATGGGTTTTCACACTTGCTTCCAAAGCAAACTAAAAACCGCAAGAGGTACCCATCCACCATTTAAAAGTTTTTTTGTCTAGAACATTTTCAACATTTTTTTAGATTAATTTTTTTTACATTTATTTATGGCTCTGCTTGGTATTCACTGCTGCACGGTCTTTTCTCTAGTTGCGGTGAGCGGGGGCTACGCTATTGCAGTGCTCTGGCTTCTTATTGTGGTGGCTTCTCTCACGGTGGAGCATGGGCTCTGGGGCACACGGGCTTGGGTAGTTGCAGCACATGGGCTGAGTAGTTGGGCTTCTGGGCTCTAGGGCATGGGCTCAATAGTTATGGCCCATGTGGGATCTTCCTGGATCAGAGAGCCAAACCATGTCTCCTGCATTGGTAGACGGATTCTTTACCACTGAGCCACCAGAGAAGCCCAACATTTTTTTAATATATATGTAAACTAAAATCTGCCTAGAATTTCCATTGTAGTTCACATGAATAGCAACTGAAATTCTTGGTCCAAGTCAAGCATACTATAAAAAGGTATGGAGTAAAAAGACTATAAAAAGTTATCTGGAATTAGAACTTAGAGTTGTATCTGATCTAGTCCTCCAGCATAAACAGAAATTTTAAAATTGAATGTATTCATGTAAAGTTAAGCTTTAGTAGAGGAAGAGAAGTGAAACTGAACTAATGAAAGGAACGTAGAAAAAGTGAGAAAGGATTATGGGAGCAGCACATACTGGCGACCCATATAAGAAATAATCATCTAGATTACTTTTCACTATAGAGGGTTCCTATGTATATTCAGTATATAAACTAACAGCCTGATGTTTATATGTTTACCTTTTACTATGCTGCTGAACTTGAATAATACATAAAGGAGCAGAGAGACATTTTTAATAATTTTTTAAAGTTTTTACGTTTATTTGTTTTTATTTATATTTTTCTTTGGTTGCACCAGGTCTTAGTTGCAGCACTTGAGATCATCCGTCTTCCTTGCCACATGTGGGATCCAGTTCCCTACCAGGGATTGAACCTGGCCCCCTGTATTGGGGAGTGTGGAGTCTTAGCCACTGGACCACCAGGGAAGTCCCAGTAGATAGACATTTTTAAGTGTTATCATTCAGGGTAAAAATGTTTCCTTGGCAGTGTCCTAGCTGCCATCCAGCGGAATTCCCCTGCCCCTTCCCCACTATACCAGGTAAGGTCAATATTAGGTAACGGGAGTGAGAAGCCTGACTGTCAACTAGTAAAATAAGGATGAACGACTCTAGCTCGCCCAACTCTACATATGAATTATTGCGCATTTTTACCAGGCTCTTCAGAGGCACTGAAAACCTTGTCTCCGAGCCAAACCTTGAAAGCTTTTTATCTTTTATAAAATTTTTGATTATGTTAATAAAACACAATCCATAATTGGCCTATCTATGCTACTTTAGCATCTGGCAGTTTTACAAACTTGACTAAAAATATATGTTTAAAGCCCACTGCTGTATAATTAAATGAAAGTTTGGCTTTATTCAAACATGTAAATGAATTCTTGGCTTCTTCTCTTACACACTTTTAAATTATTTATATGTATTCCCCATCCATAGCACTTTCTCTGGTCCAGAAACAATTCAACTTTAACAAATTTCCAATTTGTTTAAAATTTCACAATAAAAAATGACTTTATACAATAAAAGCACATTTCTATTGCCGGAAAAGGGTATAAAATACATCTTGTGATATGCAACTTGCCAAATCAGAAGTAAGTGAATAGACATTTCATTTTCTTGCATTAACTGACACAACTAGTGTGTATGTATAGTATAGCAGGTGCTTAGATCAAATCTCAAAAGAAAGGAAATTATTTTTATACATTATATAAAAGCAATGAATGTTTTTAAAAGCACCTTTAAATTTCATCCATCTTTTAAATTCTAATCAGTCAAGAAGTAAATGTTTCCAGCTGCATAGTCAATAGCAAGGAGCCAACAGTGAACACTTCTAGATGTCCACCTTCATCATCTGCAAGGGTTTTCTTCTAAACATTCTGAAAGTGCACTCACTCTTTCAGAGTTTTTGCAGTTGCCTAAAATAGTTTATCCCTCCTTTGCTCTCCATAAAGGTTGGCATCTTGAGTTATTTCTTCAAAAATGTACAAATGAAAGATGATATACATGGCATGGTAAGTTGAACTAATTATCCATATTTTATTTTTTAAATATTAATATTTCAAAGTAACCAACAAAGATGTTTCTACTAACTCTAAATGGTTTTATTTACACAGAAACTTACTACTAATTGTGAAGTCAATGGATGCTACAATCAGCAACACACAAAGAACTTCCCATTGAGTTTTGGTTATTTTTAGGGCTGTTCAACTAACTGAAATGCTACTAATAATAATAGCATGCTGATATTAATCAAGTTATAAAAATACAGTACAAATTGAACATTAGCTGTTTTCCTTTTATGCAAAAGTAAATAAGATAGAAGCATATTAATCAATATTGTATTAAATCTGATACATTCATAAACTACAACTGTGCTTCTCTGAGGTAAACAGCATACATTTAATAACAGGTCAATTTAATTTCAATGAATAGATGAAGTTTGAAGAGTTTTCAAGGTGATGAAACCATGACCCCAAAAGACATAATTTGACAAATTAAGAACACTGGCAATGACAGAAGCAAATGTTTTGGAAACAACTGAATAAGTGTGAACCGTAACAACAGAAAGTGTCAATGACAACAACATTGACTGGAGGCCAAGATTTAAATAAAACCTGTCTGATTTATAGTTGTTCTTGTTGTTCTTGTTTTTGAGCTCATTTGGGAAGATGAGCTTACCTCATGCTTTTAGACATCGCCTCCCTCTAGTCAAAACAGCACTCAGCCTCCATAAGACTTGAATTAATCTCATCTTATTCTCCAAATTGAGGATAATTTTCTTTCTGAGAAATGCTGCTAAATACTTGACCTGACTGGAATCTTAATATATCTGAATTTCTTTGATTTAAATAACCCAAGTATCCGGCTTGATATTCCTCAGGTATAGGAGGGATATTTTTCTTATCCCAAAGGTTTTAGGACAGTTTCCTCTGTGGTGGTCTCAGTGATCCTGGGCCTCCTATCTCAATCGTACCAGTAGCTAATCAGAAGTGGACAGCCCTGAATCCCACTGCAGTCCTACGACGTCAGATTCTCTAAATCTGAGGTTTGAAAATATACTTTTACAGTAAGTTCTCCAAGAAAAGCCAAAATCCGTTGTTCTCAGATATCAACTCCTTGACCGTTATGCATTTCAGGACAATTAAAATGCTGTAAGTAATGAAACAATGGAGAAAGAATTTGAGTCTTGCTATCAAGATTGGTTTACAAAAAGCTAATGATCTAACACCCCTACATATTCCATCTGCACCAGGTGTCTGCCCTTTAAAAGACCTATGCTGTTCTACCTTGAAGAATTCACCAAAAACTATTTTTCCAAAAGGGTGGGGTAAAGTTTTTAATACAGTTCAATGCAATTGCTTTTAACTACAGGCAGGGTTTATATCTGTTCCACTGACACTATCTCCTGCCCAAGAAAAAAACACAAAAAATGTCTGAAATCTGGAGCACTAAACTGCATTGTTTTCTTCACCAGGCTTCATGCATCTATCCCTGACCTGCACATCACCTACTAAACTCCATCATTGCTAAGGACACTGACCTTCTCTCTAGGCTGACCTGATCTTGTGTAGGATATCTCTTCTTCTTGATAGTCTGCTTTCTGCCTGCTGTCTTCTTGCCAGCTTCCAAACTGGTGCTGGTGCTCTGTTCCACTGTGCTCCTTTGCTAATCCTACCCACAGACACCTCACCTAAGTATATTCCCAGTAAAAAAAAAAATAGAAACACCCCCACAAAAAAATGAGCAGGTAATATAATCAAGTAATCTTATGAAGCACTGTGTACCTTCTAGCTTACCTCCTCTGAGAGATGTACTCTACATAATAATGCTTTGAAGGAGATGAGAATTCTTACATCAAGGAAAAATCATAATCCAATTAAGTATTCCAGGTGAACCCTTTTTTGGACTAATGCAGCCATATTCAGTGGGACCACTGCTCCTCAGAACCAACCTTAGAAAATACTGTTCTCTATAAATGTTGGCGTCTCTTTGCCTTGTGCCCATGACCTGACTCTACCTGTACGGTGAAGGCTAGAATTGGCAAATTCATGGAGGTGCCTATAAGAACCTTCTTATCTTAAGTGTATGTGAAGTGGTTCCCTGAGAAAGAGATATGTAATTTTAAACCATTCTCTTAAAAATTATTTTAAGGACTACTCCAAAAGGCCAGGTATATATTCCCAGTGGAAAGTGAGTTTTCTAGTTTGATGTAAAGACAAGCAACGTCAACATGAAATACAATTTACATTCTTCTAATTTCATTCCGATTCCAACCATTATAACTGGCATCAAGATGGTCTACAGTTCTTAATCAGGAAAACCAAATGACTTTTTTCCATCGCATATTTATTTTTTTAATTTGTATTTATTTATTCATTTTTACTGGGTCTTAATTGCAGCATGTGGGATCTTCAATTTTTGCTGTGGCATGCAGGATCTTTAGTTATGGCATGTGGGATCTAGTTCCCCAACCAGGGAACGAACCTGGGTCCTGTGCATTAGCAGCCCAGAGTGGTCGCCAGGAGGGAAGTTCTACAAATTTCTTTAAAGACATAGCTTCTTTTAACCATCTTTGAAGACAAATTTCTTTTAACCATCACAGACATAAAAAGGTACTTATCAAGTAATACTGTGATCAACAAATACTAACCAAAGATATTCGGAAATAGATTATGGCTTCTTTTTCTAAAATTCATACATTTTATGTGACTTCTTACAGACTGTGGAGACTTTGTCTCTAAAACATTGCCTTTAAAATGTCATTATTTAAGTTATCAAATTATGTTAAAAGAATAGTCATTGAAAGGATTTGTCATATTGCTGTACTTCATTCAAATTTCAAACAAAAAATTTTGATAACTATTTTCCCAAAAAGATAAATGTCTGAAATGTTTAAAACACCCAACTGCTAATCTATGGTATTTTAGTGCATCAATAAAAAAGAAGGTATTTGCTTATTTTAGCACAATAATCTTCAGCATTATTCAACTCCTGCTTATATAAGAGAGTCCTTTCCTTAGTTAACCCAGGTGTGCCAAGTTGCTAGATGTCTTCTTCCCCGTAGGACCCACTTATCAGTTCTCCCAGCCCATCCTCACCTTTCACTGACCATGTCCCCCATGGTTGTGGGAATCACTGTGGGATGTATGCTTGGCTGTTAAATCAGGGCTAAATGTTAACTGTCCCCTTGGGCAGAAGCCCAGTCCAATCCCCCACCCTGCTCTTCTGCACTGACCCCTTGCTTCTCCATTCTGCACTCACCTGGGCTATACTAGCTAACTTCCTCATAACAAATTCCTTAAAAACACAGCAAGGTGGATGAAACTAATTGCAGAGCAGGAACAAAGATGCAGATGTAGGGCACAGACGTGTGGACACAGTGGGGAAAGGAGGGGGTGGGATGAATTGAGAGAGCAGCATTGACATATACACACCACCATATGTAAAACGGATCGCTAGCGCAGAGTCGCTATATAACACGGGAGCTCAACCCAGAATTCTGTGATGACCTAGAAGAGAGGAATGGGGAGTTGTGGGAGGGAGGCTCATGAAGGAGGGGTTACATACAGTTATGACTGATTCGCATTGCTACATGGTAGAAATCCATACAACACTGTAAAGCAATTATCCTCCAATTAAAAAAATAAAACTCTGGCAAGGGCTTGACTTTAATGCCCTAGAGCACAGACAAAAAGTAGACCAGAGTATAGAATGAGACATTTCTCTAGTCTTTGGGAAATTTCAACTCATAAACAAAGACTGAAATTGGACTGTAGATATCAATGTCCCCAAGCTCTACAGGCTCAGGCTCCAACCATTTCTTCAGTCCCAGCTGTCCCAGCGATGCACAGACAGGCTATCCATTCCCAGTGTCCACCCAGTCCCCATTCAAGCCACAAGCCCTGCATCATGACTTTCTTTACCCAAATTCTGGCTTCCTATTCATGGAGAGTTCTGGAGGAGAAAATCTTTTTTTTATTTCTTAACAGGAAAGATAATTTCTAATATGCACCTGTACCTACAATTAAAAAAAAAATTCTAATATGCATTTGTTCCTACAATTTACACAGTAAAGCAGAGAAAATTTATTGCTCAAGATCTTGAATATCTCTATTTCAGAAGAGCATTTTGACTTTACTTTTGCCAAAAGAAAAAGCCCAGTGACATTCTATTCTAAAAACAAAGGGGCATTCTGCCCTCTTAGGTGAATTCAACCTTCTCCTGAGAAACAGAAAATATGCTGTCAACTTCAAAACAACAATTTCTCAAGATTCTCTCCAACCAGCCATCAATAAAAAAAAAAAAAAATTACTTGGATGCAGTTTCAGATGGAATACGCTGTCATATTAGGAAAAAAGACATTAAATGATGGGCATTGGGATGACTTAGTAGCAATGTATGGTTCTACAACAATTATACATAACTTCTATACAATGCTAGGCACTAATAATTCTAACTGAACAATATATTAACATTAAACATCCCCGAATAGATATTATTAGTATTTCAATTTTACCTAAGTGAAATTAGGCATAGAAAGGTTACAAGATTCCCCACTATCACACAGTTAGGAAGTCAGAACTGAGATTCAAAACCAGACTTGAGAAGCAATTTTCAGCCTCAGAAATCTTGAGAACAGCTAGAAATGTCAGGAAATAGAACACTCTAATATGTTGGTTCTGTAGAAAAAGTATTAGAATTTCAAAAGATTTGAGCTTTAGTACTTACCAAACTAAGTTTTTACTCAGTCCTTTTTCTTAAGCCCAATTTAACCCAAACTGGTATTATCCCAGTAACCTCTAATGCTAAGTGGTGTTTGGCAACTGATACTATTAAGATTATTTTCTTCAGCACTGTGGTCAGGAGAAAAATGGCCTCCCAGAGATGTCCATGTTTTAATCCCTGTAACCTGTGAACACATCATGTTTCATGGCAAAAGGGACTTTGTAGACATGATCAAGAGTGTGGGCCAGGAGATATGGAAGATTATCATGGTCCCCCTGGTGGGCCCGTCTAATGACACAGGTCCTTGTAAAGTTGAGAACTTTACAAGGTTGCATCAGAAAAGTGCAATGTGAAGACCTGATCAGCCATTACTGGCTTTGAAGATGGAGGAGGAGACTATGAGACCAGGAATGTGGCAGCATCTAGAACCTGGGAACAGCCATCAGCTGACAGCTTGCAAGTAAGCAGGCTACCCCACAACCACAAGAAGCAGAATGCTGCCAGCAACTGGCATCGGCAGGGAAAGCATTCACCCCTAGAACTTCGAAAAGAAATGCAGCCCTGGTGAAACCTTCATTTCCATCTCGTGAGACCCGTAGCAGATTTCTGACCTACAGAACTGTAAGTTAATACACTATGTCAGCAACTGATAACTGATATAAGCACCCAGAGACAACATGTGTGGGTCCACATGGCTCCATCTTCAGGATTTATGAACTGAAAAAATTCACTACCTTTTGCCTTAATTAAAGAATATTTTTTTTTAAAAAAAGCTGTCATCTCATCTCTACATTGTGTTACCCAGTTATATTTCCATGTGGCATCATCCTGTTAAATGTCTACAGTAATCCATAGACAGTGGGAACCCATACACACTGTTACTAAAAGTACTGCTGTTAAAAACAGGTATATGTTGCCTGTAACTCTCACCATGAATTGAATACCTACATAAATTGAATTACAGGAGTCAATTTGTTGTAAAATCAAAATTTAAAAAAAAGACAGATGACTTTTCTTGGAAGGAAAAAAAAAAAAACAAAAAACTGACTTGTCAGGAATGTCCTTGTGCTTTCTCTCAGGCTCCTAAGAACACAAGATTTGATCTCTGAGAACCCATATTTAATACTTCCAGGTATCCTTCCAGAGAAAATGAAGGAACTGAATGGTGAAAATTGAAGATTCTCCACATGGAGATAGCCCCCTACCGTTCAAAGATTAAATGCTAATTTCTCCAGGATGGTGTTGTAAATACCTCTCTATCTAGATGAATTGGGCCAAAGCATTAATGTGCTGTATCATTTTTATTACATCAAAAAAGTAATCCAAACTGCAAAGGACTATTCTAGTTTATTTGCAGCAGTTCCTGTCAGTGTTAAGAATGCTTGTTGCTACAAATTTGGTTTTAAACCAGTGTTACATTATGAATATAATAAGTTTATTTGGGGATTTACTCTTCTACTCAAAAAGAACACTTTCAGTTGAGGACTTACACCTATTCTCTACATTAATATTACCAGAATGTTCTATCTAAGCTCTTAGATCTACAAAATGGTTAGACTCTAGAGGACTGCTTCTCCTTCTCTGAGCATGTGTCCATGTATAAACAGACCTAAAAGGCCCCAGGGAGAGCACAGTGACACTCTGCTTTGGGCATTCAGAGCTGGGGAGAAGTTAGGAAAGGCTTCACAGAGGAAGTGATATTTTAAATATGGTTTTGAAATTGTCACAGCAGCTCATCTAGAAAACAGAGAGAGAGAGAAGGAAGTGGCAGAAGAAAAAGTAGGGGCAGAATCTGGAGGATGGCAGTAGGGGATAAGAGCAGGCGGTCTATGATCTCCACACTTCAAAGCAGAACACCCCCCTAAAGTTCAAGAATACAAGAGGCAGGCATCAAGGATGCCCTGCAGGAAGCCTCTATATTTAGGGACTTGCTCATTGACCACCAGAAGCGGTCCAACATAGTTGAAATTCATAGTTCAATTCACCTGAAATTTCCTGTAAAGCTTCCTTCTTGCATATTTAAGAGCCACCTGTAGGAGTAATCACCAGTATTATGCCCAAATAAGCTATGCCTTTCAAAAAAGTGTTTAGTCTCTTTATGAATAGAACTATAACTATGAATAGAATTTCACTGACAAAGATTAGGAAAGTTATTTTAGTAAGAATATATCATGATGGATTTTCTTGACATGCATAGTAAATGTATTTGTGACTTCTAAATGGAAGACTAAATGGTTTCTTCCACATCAACAGAAATGATAATATATGGCTATTACTCTTTTTCCTCTTTGGACTGAGTCTCACATGCTTTTAAAATGACAACATTTAAAGGTTCAATTCAATTTAGGTGGTCATCAGAAATGTCAGCTGCCTTTCAAAGGACCCTTGAAGTCTGCCAAATTGGGCTAGAAATCATGCATGGATAGTTTTCATTACCTGTGAGCTGACAGTTTCTGCTTCTTGTCAAGAAAAATCCATTCCTGCAAAGAAGGTTTATTGGGTGGCTTAGCCCATGCCCAGGAAGAACACAGAGGCTCTATATCAGGCCTCCAATTTTAGAAAAAATAAAAAATGAGAAGTGTGACACTTTGTACTTCTGTACTTTCTAAAAATTAGAGCTTGTAATTGCAAAAAAGATTCAGTTTACGTTTTTAAACCAATATCAACCATATTCTAGCTTTTCATGAGTAGTTCTCATAGGGAATTGACAAAGGCCTACCCCTACCTTTTGTTTAAAGGCTGCCGCCATCAGGCTCAACCCAGTTACAGAGCAGAAGTGAGCCAGATTTGACCAAATGATAACCACAGTGGTAGGCATAGAATACGAAGGTCCTGACCCTGACGGAGCTCTGTACCCACACTGCCAAGACCCAGGCCTGTCGGTTCTCACTGAGTGTCAATTACATCAGAGCCTCTCCACTGATGCACAGGTTGGGGTGCCCTGAAGAAGGCGGGGGCACTGTGAGCCCGGGGCCAGCTATCTCAATCTACCAGCATCCTCATCTTTCCATTATCCCACTCAGCCATAGGTAATCTGATCATTTTCCATGTGTGTTAAAATGGAGAAATATCAGAAACTCTGAATTAAATGAATGAAGAGCCCTACTTCAAGGAAGTATCTAACAAACCAGGATAAAGAGAGACTGATGCTCAACTTTTCACAAACATAATTTGATAGGATACATCAGCTGCATAGTCACAATATGAACAACATTTATTTTAATGTTAAGATTTTTCTGTGGCTCAGCTGGTAAAGAATCTGCCTGCAATGCGGGAGTCCTGGGTTCGATCCCTGTTTTGGGAAGATCCCCCGGAGAAAGGAAAGGCTACCCACTCCAGTATTCTGCCCTGGAGAATTACATGGATTGCATAGTCCACAGTTTTGCAGAGTAGGACACGACTGAGTGACTTTCACTTTCACTTTTCACTTCACTAAGATTTTTCTGGAAATTTTCTTTAAAAAAATTATATCTCCTCCCAGAAGGGAAAAATGATAGAGTATAAAACAAAAATAACTAAATCTGATCATTTCAATAATAATCCTTTATATTTAAATAAACAGAAATCTATATTTTAATTTTTAAAAATATACACAGTGTTTTTATGGAATACTTATTTTTCAAGAAAGACTTTTAAGTGATGGTTTAAGTGTTTTTGCTTTTTGCCTTTCAAAATAAATTAATTTCAAGTTCTATCAGTTTCATCATTTAAATAAAGGTGTTACAGAAAAGTTTGATGGTTTAAACTTATTGTAAAACACCTTGTTCTCACATTGGGTGTTCTTCACCTTTGCTTTCATTCAGAGTAGTAACCACAGGATTCTGTGACATTCCAGAAGCTGCTGTTTAATCAAGCAAGGAAATTATAATAAATTCTAATTCCGGGTCAACCTTGTCAAATAGGATAAAACATGCAAAGGAAAAACCCTTCATTAAGTACAAAAACCTTAAATGTTAATGTACTTAAAATTCCTCATTCAACAAAAAGGATGAAAGAACTCATTGGAGCATTTAGCAAGTAACTCTATCTAAAATTTGGCTATGTTCAAGAGACCAAAGAATCTATTCAGAGACCAAAATGAAAATTCATTTCTAGACATTGAAAGGCAAAATGTTAATTAAGATAGGGTTGGTTATGAAAAAAATTAAACATTCTGTAAAATATGGGTAGACTATGTTAGCTAATAAATATTATACACAGATTTGTATATACTTGTATGTATAATTTTACATACATACATACATATATATATACTTTATATATACATATATATATATATATATAAACCTCAGGGGATCTAAGTGCCATACTGTTAAGTTATACCATCCTACAGGAATTTCCAAAAGCAATTTCTCTATTAAATATGCATTAAAGATATCAAGATTTGTTTGTAATCAATAAGTGACTCCAAGAAGTACAAATTGATTAACATGTGCTCATGTCTCAACAAGTTTCCCACACACTATTACAATTACCTAGTTTATAATACTGGTGATATTAAAATTAGGTAGACAGGAAGAAAACAGATATACACACAGAATATACTCATAAATTCCTGTGCATGGCTTAATTACTGACAATTACATATCTGCAGTTTAATGTTGTTGTTCTTGTTTGGTCACTAAGTCGTGTCCTACTCTCTGTGACCCCATGGATTGCAGCAAGACAGCCTCCTCTATACTCCACTATCTCCCGGAGTATGCTCAAACTCATGTGAGTTAGTGATACCATCCTACCATCTGATTCTCTATCGCCCCCTTCTCCTCTTGCCCTCAATCTTTCCCAGCATCAGGATCTTTTCCAATGAGTCGGCTCTTTGCATCAGGTGGCCAAAGTACTGGAAATTCAGCTTCAGCATCAGTCCTTCCAATGAATATAAGGGTTGATTTCCTATAACATTGACTGGTTCGATTTCTTTGCAGTCTAAAGGACTCTCAAGAGTATTCTCTAGCACCACAATTTGAAAGCATCAATTCTTTGGCACCCAGCTTTCTTTACAATCCAACTCTCACATTCATACACCTTAATAAGCATGTCATTTTACTCACTCATATACTTTGCTTCTCCTAAGCATACATACATAAACAAAACACCAAAGTGTTCCCTTTGGAATTGTTTAGCAGTTAGCTAGTCCAACAAATCAGCTAAGTCAAAAGCCACATTTTTATCATAGCTTGTTTCAATTAGATGATTAATTCACTATGTTTTGGGTATTCCCCAAATAATCCAGCAATAATCCTCTAAACCCTGGGCTTATTCTCTAACGTTGTGTTTCTTATATTTGTATCTATGAAGTTCATTTTCTTTCTTATCCGATTAAAAGCCTAAAAAATTTAAAAGCTTTTAAGATTTAGATATAAACATATACATACCTGAAAATAAAGTCTCATACAATAATGCAAAAACCCAAGATCTATAAAATAAGAATGACACTAGGTAACTTTTTGTATTTTTTTGTAACCTGTCACTCAGTTGTGTCTGACTCTTTGCAACCTCATGGACTGTATAGTCCACAGAACTCTCCAGGCCAGAATACTGGAGTGGGTAGTCTTTCCCTTCTCTAGGGGACCTTCCCAACCCAGGGATCGAAACCAGGTCTCCCACATTGCAGGTGGATTCTTTACCAATTGAGCCACAAGGGAAGCCCAAGAATACTGGAGTGGGTAGCCTATCCCTTCTCCAGGGGATCTTCCCAACCCAGGAATCAAACTGAGGTCTCCTGCATTGCAGGCAGATTCTTTACCAACTGAGCTACAAGGGATTCTTCTTTTAGTTCAGTCACTCAGTTGTGTCCGACTCTTTGTGACCCCATGAACTGCAGTATGCCAGCCTTCCCTGTCCATCCCCAACTCCCAGAGCTTGCTCAAACTCAAGTTCATTGAGTTGGTAATGCCATCCAACCATCTCATCCTCTGTTGGCCCCTTCTCTTCCTACCTTCAATCTTTCCCAGCATCAGGGTCTTTTCAAATGAGTTCGTCCTTTGTGTCAGGTAGTCAAAGTATTGGAGTTTCAGCTTTAGCATCAGTCCTTCCAATGAATATTCAGGACTGATCTCCTTTAGGATTGACTGGCTTGATTTCTTTGCCATCCAAAGGACTCTCAAGAGTCTTCTCCAACATCACAGTTCAAAAGCATCAATTCTTTGGTGCCCAGCTTTCTTTATGGTCCAACTCTCACATCTATACATGACTACTAGAAAAGGCATAGCTTTGACTATATGGACCTTTGTCAGTAAAGTAATGTCTCTGTTTTTTAATATGCTGTCTAGGTTGGTCATAGATTTTCTTTAACCTCAATTTTTTCCAAATTAAGGGTGTATTCACATGCAAATGCACATATTTCACATACCAAATACACACTTGAAGTTGAATTATTATTTGCAATCTCTCAACAAAATTTTGAACATTTACTATGTGCCAAATACTGGTCTAAGCACAGTGGATACAACGGTTATTTAAGATAACTGACTTGACTAAACTTAACTCTTCTGCTTATTGGAATTTGATATTCTGAACAACTCTAACTAAGGAGCCTGTATCTCCACTTCCCACACAGCCCCAATATTGAGTAGCTTCTTGGACAAATAATATTCAGCCTAAGTAAGTTTGAGTATAAATATTTCCATGGACAATATTCTTCCTCAAATTGAAAATATATCAGTATCTAATTCTGGATTCTACTAAAGCATTTCTGAGTTCTAGGCATTCATGACATTCTTTTCTATCAGTTCAGGCATATACAATCAAAAATCATGATGTTAATGAAGTTTTCCTTTATTGTTTTGTCAAATGCACATGCCCCCTTCAGCATCCCTCTTTTCCTTTCTAAAAATATGCAACTATCCCTGCCAATATTCAACAAGTTAAAAGTATCTAAAGCTCCCAAGACCTACCCTATATTAGAAGTATTTTATATTCCAAATCAAGTTCATGAATCAAACATACCAAATTATCTCCTGTTTCAAATAATGGGAGTGTTTCTTGAGGGCGTGTTCTGTGTCAGGCCCCACACTAACACCCCTTTGGGATATCTTCTCTGATAAATGGCAGTCAGCTCATCTGATAAGCTGAACTAATGTGTTACTGGGTCCTACTGGGATAATAGACCACTTTCACAGTAATATGTTACATGCTAATAAAAGCTTCCTGGAGATAGTACCTTAATCCATAGAGATTATTATAGTGGTTGAAACTTCAGGTACCAGGGCAAGTCTGCATTTAAAAATCATTTGAGATCCAGAATGGGTTTTCAAGACAGTCCAGTCAAACTCCATTTACAGAAAACGAAAAGTGTTACATGACCTCCCTGAAATCGTATATCTGGTTCCTGGAAAAAAATCAACATTTAGGTTTCAGTTTTCTTGTGCCCCAGGCTTTAGAGATTTCATTTCTCAGTCCAGGATAAACTACCAGCTATTTAATCAATTATATATTGAGCATATCCTGTGCTTATGGAATTGCAATTCTGATTTTGTTGAATCACATCCAAAATCAGAAATAGTATAGTACAAGCAGATCACACAGACATAAAATAAATTATCCTATCAAGTTATAAAGAGCATAATTTTCTTTCCTACTAAACCCTTAATATATATACATGGGACCACAAGATTAATGTGGGCTTATCATGTTTATACAAAGCTTTTCAAATCAAACCATTACCTACCTGTATTATCCAGGTAGGTGGATGACTAAACAAGAATTCAGAAAAATTGTTGAGCCCTCAATTTATAAGAATTCCACAAAATGTCTATATTCCATTGAAATTAACTTGGGAAGTACAAATTTAACCACGGTTCAGTTCAGCTCAGTCATGTTTGACTCTTTGTGACCCCACGGACTGCAGCCCCCCAGGCTTCTCTGTCCATGGGGATTCTCCAGGCAAGAATACCGGTGTGGGCTGCCACGCTCACCTCCAGTGGGTGGTCCCAACCCAGGGATCGAACTCACACTGCATCTTCTGCATTAGGCAGGTAGGTGCTTTACCTCTAGTGCCACCTGGGAAGCTCCCTAAGAGAGTATAACTAAGCTTGAAACAAGCCACTTATTCAGACATCCTTGAACATCCAGTGAGTCCAATAATTTCAATTTGCAGAAATAATTTTAATATTAAAATATCAATGCCAACCATCACTGATACCTGCTCACCAATGGACTGACATACCTAGGTCTGCTCCTCCTCCATTTATTAGCTTTCTGTTAGCTTCCTTCCTCACTCTGTTTTTGTGTAGAAGAGGTTCCATGGTTAGAACTATATCCTAACCTTGGAGTGAATCCTGGATCTCTAATCATATGGAACTGACAACAAATTTAAAATAGCCATAATATTTTTAACTTAAGAAATAAAACCAAAATCTAATGGTTATAAAGATCTTGTAGTAACATGGAGAAATGTGCATAATCTTCTGTGAAAAAGCCGAAAATAAAATTGTTTATAAAAAACAAATGCATTAAAAAATTGGAAGAAAAGAAACTAATTTGCTAATAATTATGTTAAGGGGTAATGGTATAGATGAAGTTTTTTTCTTTTTTTTTGTTTCTATTTTCCAAACTTTCTGTGATACGAATATTTAATTTCTATAGTGAAAATGTTTAATCATAAAAGTATACTAAATTATTAATATATTATTAAAACCAAAGTTTCTTTTAGGTTCCTTAAAGTGATCCTTAGGTTACCAATGCATTTTTTTTTCAAACTTAAACTTTTTATTTTGCATTGGGGTATAACCGATTAACAATGCTGTGGTAGTTTCAGGTAAACAGCAAAAGGACTAGACACATATACATGTACCTACTGGCTCAGATGGTAAACATCTGTCTGCAATGCAGGAGACCCGGGTTCGATCCCTGCGTCAGGAAGATCCCCTGGAGAAGGAAACAGCAATCCACTCCAGTACTCTTGCGTGAAAAATTCCATGGACGGAGGAGCCTGGCAGGCTACACAGTCCATTGGGGTAGAAAAGAGTCGGACACGACTGAGCGAAGTCACTTTCACTTTCTTTCACTATTCTACCCCACACCCTCCCACCCAGGCTGGCACATAACACAGAGTAGAGTTCCATGTGCTATAAAATCGGTCTTCACTGGTTATTCAGTTTGAATATAGCAGTGTGCACATTTTGTACAGAGCATTTTCATTCTGACTTAGCAGTGTCACCATATGATTTTTAAAACAGAGCAATTGTTCACTCTTGTTCACAAGCAGGGAGTGAGTTCATACTTTAAAAACATATCTTCTAATTGAAAAAGCTAAAAATAGTTCTGATGATTGTCTGCTGCTGATCTGATTTTGAATCCTAAGGTAGAATTAACACTGAATGTCAAAAAAATGTAGATTAATGTCTAAAAATCTTCAGAGCTCACCAAATTTATACCTCCTTGGCTATCATCAAATTCTTCCTTGGCTGTCATCAAAAAGACCATAAAGAACAAATGTTGATGAGGATGTGGAGAAAAGAGAACCCTTGTACAGGAGACAGGAATCAAGACCATACCCAAGAAAAAGAAATGCAAAGAAGCAAAATAGCTGTCTGAGGAGACCTTAAAAATAGCTGTGAAAAGAAAGGAAGCAAAAAGCAAAGGTGAAAAGGAAAGATATAGCCATTTGAATGCAGACTTCCAAAGAATAGCAAGGAGAGATAAGAAAGCCTTCCTCAGCGACCAATGCAAAGAAATAGAGGAAAATAATAGAATGGGAAAGACTAGAGATCTCTTCAAGAAAATTGGAGATACCAAGGGAACATTCTATGCAAAGATGGGCTCAATAAAGGACAGAAATGATAGGGACCTAACAGAAGCAGAAGATATTAAGAGGTGGCAAGAATACACAGAAGAACTGTACAAAAAAGATCTTCACAACCCAGATAATCATGATGGTGTGATCATTCACCTAGAGCCAGACATCCTGGAATGTGAAGTCAAGTGGGCCTTAGGAAGCACCACTATGAACAAAGCTAGTGGAGGTAATGGAATTCCAGTTGAGCTATTTCAAATCCTAAAAGATGATGCTGTGAAAGTGCTGCAACCAATATGCCAGCAAATTTGGAACATTCAGCAGTGGCCACAGGACTGAAAAAGGTCAGTTTTCATTCCAATCCCAAAGAAAGGCAATGCCAAAGAATGCTCAAACTACCGCACAATTGCACTCATCTCACACGCTAGTAAGGTAATGCTCAAAATTCTCCAAGCCAGGCTTCAGCAATACGTGAACCATGAACTTCCAGATGTTCAGGCTGGTTTTACAAAAGGCAGAGGAACCGGAGATCAAATTGCCAACATCTGCTGGATCATCGAATAAGCAAGAGAGTTCCAGAAAAACATCCATTTCTGCTTTATTGACTATGCCAAAGCCTTTGACTGTGTGCATCACAATAAACTATGGAAAATTCTGAAAGAGATGGGAATACCAGACCACCTGACCTGCCTCCTGAGAAATCTGTATGCAGGTCAGGAAGCAACAGTTAGAACTGGACATGGAACAACAGACTGGTTCCAAATAGGAAAAGGAGTACGTCAAGGCTGTATATTGTCACCCTGCTTATTTAACTCATATGCAGAGTACATCATGAGAAATGCTGGGCTGGAGGAAGCATAAGCTGGAATCAAGATTTCCGGGAAAAGTATCAATAACCTTAGATATGCAGAGGACACCAGCCTTATGGCAGAAAGTGAAGAACAACTAAAGAGCCTCTTGATGAAAGTGAAAGAGGAGAGTGAAAAAGTTGGCTTAAAATTCAACATTCAGAAAACTAAGATCACGGCATCCGGTCCCATCACTTCATGTCATATAGATGGGGAAACAGTGGAAACAGTGGCTGATTTTAATTTGGGGGGCTCCAAAATCACTGCAGATGGTGACTGCAGCCATGAAATTAAAAGACGCTTACTCCTTTGAAGGAAAGTTATGACCAACCTAGACAGCATATTAAAAAGCAGAGACATTACTTTGCCAACAAAGGTCTGTCTAGTCAAGGCTATGGTTTTTCCAATGGTCATGTATGGATGTGAGAGTTGGACTGTGAAGAAAGCTGAGTGCCAAAGAATTGATGCTTTTGAACTGTCGTGTTGGAGAAGACTCTTGGGAGTCTCAGACTGCAAGGAGATCGAACCAGTCCATCCTAAAGGAGATCAGTCTGGGTGTTCCTTGGAAGGACTGATGTTGAAGCTGAAACTCCAACACTCTGGCCACCTAATGTGAAGATTTGACTCACTGGAAAAGACCCTGATGCTGGGAAAGATTGAGGGCAGGAGGAGAAGGGGATGACAGAGGATGAGATGGCTGGATGGCATCACCGACTCGATGGACATGGGTTTGGGTGGACTCCGGGAGTTGGTGATAGACAAGGGGGTCTGGCATGCTGCAGTTCATGGGGTCGCAAAGAGTCGGACACGACTGAGTGACTGAACTGAACTGAACTGTACACTGTTGGTGGGAATGTTAATTGGTACAGCCACTGTTTTTTTAAGAAACTACGGAAATGTCTCAAAAAACTAAAAATAGAACTACCATTAAAACCAGCAATTCCATTCCTGGGTATTTATTTGAAAAGAAAATGAACCACTAATTAAAAAAGATACACGCCACTCCAATGTTCATGGCACATTATTTACAATTGCCAACCCACAAACATACACAGTGGAATACTACACAGCCATAAAAAGAATGAAGCTTTGGCTTTTCCAACAACATGGATGGACTTAGAGGGTGAGGGTAAATAAGTCAGACAGAAACACGAATGTTGTATGACATCACTCATACGCGGAATCTAAAAATTAAAGCTAGTGAATATAACATAAAAGGAACAGACTCACAAACCCAGAGAACAAACAAATAGTGCCAATAGGAAGAGAGAGGCAGGGAGGGCCAAGTTACAGGTAGGGGATTAAGGGGTACAAACTATTATGTATAAAATAAATAAGCTACAAAGTTATATAGTGCAACACAGGGAATATAGCCAGTATTTGGTAATTCTTATAAATGAAATATAATCTTTAATTGTGAATCACTATGCTGCACATGTGAAACATATAACATGGGTACATCAACTATGAAAAGTAAAAGTGTTAGTCACTCAGTTGTGCCCGACTCTTTGCGACCCCATGGACTGTAGCCTGCCAGACTCTGTCCATGGGATTTCCCAGGCAAGAATACTGGATTGGGTTGCCATTTCCTTCTCTAAAGGATCTTCCCAACCCAGAGATTGAACCTGGGTCTCGCACATCGCAGGCAGATTCTTTACCATCTGAGCCACCAGGGAAGACACATCAACTACACTTCAGTTTAAAAAAATTTAAATTCATCCTCTTTACAAAATACTAAAGCTGACGCTACTGTAATCCTTCCAGGCTCTGCACCAGTAGAGCTCATGTAATAAAGAAAAAAAAAAAAATACTAGTGGTTTCTCCAGAGAGAAATGTATTAAAACTCCTCTAGCACTACAACACACAGAGCAGAATTCAGTAAAAGTTAATGTTTGCACAACAAATTCCCAGTGGCTATCCATTTTACATATGGTAATGTAAATGTTTCAATGCTGTATGATGCAGGGAGCTTAGCTTGGTGCTCAGAGACAACCTAGAGGGGTGGAATGGGGTGAAAGTGGGAGGGAAGTTCAAGAGGGACAGGACATATGTATACCTGTGGCTGATTCATGGTGATGGATGGCAGAAACCAGTACAGCGTGGGAAAGCAACTATACTCCAATTTGATTCAACTGTACCCTCCAAGGGTTTAGTTTTAGAAATTCTCAGTATCAGGCACATTCAGTTCAGTTCAGTTCAGTCGCTCAGTCGTGTCCAACTCTTTGCAGAACATCAGGCCTCCCTGTCCATCACCAACTCCTGGAGTTTACTCAAACTCATGTGCAACGAGTCAGTGATGCCATCCAGCCATCTCATCCTCTGTCGTCCCCTTCTCTGCCTGCCCCCAATCCCTCCCAGCATCAGGGTCTTTTCCAATGAGTCAGCTCTTCGCATCAGGTGGCCAAAGTATTGGAGTTTCAACTTCAGCATCAGTCCTTCCAATGAACACCCAGGACTGATCTCCTTTAGGACAGACTGGTTGGATCTCCTTGCAGTCCAAGGGACTCTCAAGAGTCTTCTCCAACACCACACTGAGCAGTTTCGCGGCCATGCCCACTGCTGTTAGCTGGTTAGTCTCCTGTGTTGAAATGCGGACATTTAAACAGAAGGCATCATTCAGCACCAGTGGTTTGTCTAGGACAGCTACACTAGTTTTCCAGGCCTCCCCTTGCTGGGAAGAGCTAGCATGTGAAGAGCTAGCATGCATGGCCATACTTATGTGACAGCTAGAGGCTGGACACTGGCAACTCTCACTGGTATCTCATGAATTTATATTGGATCTCACAAACTGCTTTAAAAATGCTCCCTCCCATAAATCATAGATTATTCCATTGTCATTAAAATCTATGATTATAAACAAATAGCTTTTGGTATCCTGGAATTTTAAAATTCTGCAGTGTTTCTCTATCTTGAAGGAAAGTCAAAGGAACAAATCTGTTTTATGTAAAATCAGATGCTTTAAATCTGCAGTTGGTAATGCTATCAATCTGAGAAGACATGAAGGAGGAGGAGAAGGGGCAGGGGGAGGAGGCAGCAGTGAAATATGTCTGCTTGCTTCAGTCTGCAATAGGAATAACTCAATTTTGCCCCCTCATACAAAGGTGAGTTCAGCTTCTCCTTGACTTCCTTTATTGTTTCAGGTAACGATGATTTGGTGTTTAGTATCTCCTAATAATGCCCCTTTTTAGATCTTATGCTTTGTTCAAACAATTGGGACTCCTCCAAGCCTGTTACTAGGAAGTAAGTTGATGTTTTATTTTATTTGTGTGTGTGTGTATTCTTTTTATTTCCAAGTTGATGTTTTAAAGAAGATTTCTCAGTTGTATATTTTCAAGAAACATGTCAATGAAGGGAAATTCAACGCAATAAAATTAACATATATGTGCTAAAGGGGTGCAGATAACATCAAAGTATAGACACAGAGCACATGGACTAGAAGGTTACACATTTAATAACATAACCTTTTGGGGGCATTCCCAGTATGTATTTCTGATGAAAAAGATTACATTTGTATTGCTCTAGTGACTGGAAAATCACAAACAAATTAGACATTTTGAATGCATCACAACTAATAAGACTGTGGAAACCTTTCCTTATTAAACTAAGTTAACATTATCAATTTAAAGCATATTTCTGACAGTTCAAATACATTTTTTGGCCATGTAACAGGTTTGCAAATCTTAAATGGTTTCACATTTCTCTAAACCATAATAAGAACATAACATGAATATTTAAGCAGCTTAGCTTTGATTTAAATATATTTGCTCAGGATATGCTGGCAGCAACCCAAAATGTAGTGTAATACCCTCAAAGCTGGCAGTTCCAAACTCATTTAAGAAAGCAGATAATATGGGTTGGCAGCATTAAAGCAAATAAAGTCAATTAATTTTTTTCTTAATTTGTTTTTTCTAGCTTGAAATTACCAGGGATGGATAAATCTGAAGAGGAATAAAAAAAAAAAAAACTACTGAGAAGGGACCAAAAACAAAAAAAGGCTTAAAAAAAATCTAAAGCTGCTATTTCTTATTCTGATCTTAATAGCAGGTTACAGTTGAATAATAACATTATCTATTGGAAGTCACTGAAATGTAGAGAGGGAAATACATTTTGAAAACTTTAATATGTAGAAAGTTGGTACATCATATCACAAGCAGGACCCTAAACAGAAAGGGTTTTTTAGCACTATGTGGTAGAACACTGAATTGTTACAGTAACTGAAAGATGCAAATTTACTGCAAAAATAAAACTGTCATCTTCTTTTATTTTCATTAATCATATAGTTTGAAGTGTGATCTCTTGTTGAAGCTGAGACTATTAAGCGGTGAGATTTCTACTGACCACACTCAAACAGTATTCTCAGCGTTTCACCACGTTCTTCAGCCCATTTTGTTTTACTATGGGACTGTAACACCATTTTTCAGAAATGGGAAAGCTATAAAGAAGCACATTGAAATGGAATCCTAACTTGCTTTCCATTAAAAAAACAGTTTGCATTATTTAGTTTCTGCTTGAAGGCACTTCAATTTTTGATGCTTAGATGACTCAACTTAAGTGTTGAGCAAACGTATCTTTCATACTATCATTGCCACCTTTTTAGGAGAAAAAAAAATATCAGACAGTAAAGCTGTTTTGGAGGAACTTAAAAGCTGTGTCTTACTAGCTACTTTGAGAGAAATAGTTCTCAACTCTGGCTACACTTTGGAGAAAAGAAAAAAAAAAAATCCCCAAACTCTAGTTTGCATTGAAATCCCAAATCAATTAAATAACAATGCCTTTGGGTGAGCCCTCAGGCATTGGAAGTGTTTCCAAGATCCCCAGGTGATTATATGGCCAAGCTTAGAATCACTGCTTTAAGAAAAATTTATTCTTAAAGCATTAGAAAGGTTTCTATTATTGCTAAATGGAGGCTTCTAATCTTTAATTAAACCAGAGCATCATACCACACTGATTATCAATACTATAGGGCACGTTTTTGAAGAAAGCGTTTTAACATATGGAAATCCATATGCTACGCTTGCATATCCATATGCTCTGCTTCTAT
This sequence comes from Cervus canadensis, assembly GCF_019320065.1. Lineage (NCBI taxonomy): Eukaryota > Metazoa > Chordata > Mammalia > Artiodactyla > Cervidae > Cervus > Cervus canadensis. Next base: position 50,604,957 of record NC_057405.1, on the reverse strand, counting down.
GTATATTTTTCAAAATACCATTTTATCCTTTGTGTCATTTTCTTAAGAAACATGTCCTCCATTTTGATTAATAGGAGGGTATTTATTACTATGGGCTTCCCAAATGGCTCAGTGGTAAAGAATCCACCTGTTAATACAGGAGATGCAAGAGACTCAAGTTCCATCCCAGGGTCGGGAAGATCCCCTTGAGCAGGAAATGGCAACCCATTCCAAGAATTTGCCTGGATAATTCCATGGACAGAAGAGCCTGGTGGGCTACCGTCCATGGGTTCACAAAAGGGTTGGACATGACTTAGCAACTAAAAAACAATTTATTTTTATATGTGTAATGGTTCAAAATTAATAAAAATATTATTTCAAGCTATAATTCATAGAGAACTATTTATTGAGTAAAGTACTGGATAGTAGTTTGAATATTAGTGAATACTTTGTCTTATACTTTAATAGGTAATACTGGATATCTTCCTCCACAGGAAGGAAGAACTAACCTAACAAGCAGTGAAAAATAAAATTTCTAACATTTACTAAAAGAGTAATAAAAAGAAAATTGATGTTTGCAGGGCAAATCCTCTGGTCAGTCACATTAAATATATTATTTCTTCTTCTTAAAAAAATTCCTGAGAGGTACGTAGCACTCATCATCAGAGTCAACTAATGTGATCTCAGAAAAATTAATAATTTATCCAGACTTATCCAATAATTATGTTAAAATATGGAATGCATTAGACTCAATGGACATGAGTTTGAGCAAATCCCAGGGGACAGTGAAGGACAGGGAAGCCTGGGGTGCTGCAATCCATGGGGTCACAGAGTTGGACACAACTTAGCAACTGAACAATGGCGTACAAATCTAGATTTTATTCTGTACTTTTTTCCAACCATTCCATGCAATCTTTAAGAAAGGCAGTTTTGTTTGGCTAACTTTACAAAACAACTGAAACACATATCTCAAAAGAAATGACATTCACTAACTGCGTGATACAATCAAGAGCTACTAGCAGCTATCAAAGAAATAGGAATGAAACTCATTCTACCACTGTCTTCAAATACATCATTACACAAATAATAAGTGATGATAAAAATATAGAAAGGGCAATGAGAGAAGTATAAACCAAGAAGTACTATTGTAGAGCAGACAGAGAAGAATTTTCCTGCATCGGGAATTAAGGAAGCAATGCCATGAAGGTTAAGCAGAATTTCCATAGGACAAGTGTGTGAAAAAATTGTGCAATGATTAATCTACAAAGGGAGATGGTTTATAATGGTTTAGAGACTGGTAAGAAACAGAGAAATCTAGCTGAAGTATAGAATACAAAAAAAGTTGGAACGGGAAAGGAGACAGATACTGTCATGGGATCAAAACCAAAATCCTAAAAGCCACTTTAAAGATTATCAAGTAGTATATCCTCTCTTTTTACACTGAGAAAACTGCAGCCCAGTGACCCTGAATGCTTCACCAAACATCACACCAGTAATAAGTAGCAGGGCATGCATGCTCAGTCACTAGGTCATGTTCAGCTCTTTGTGATCCCACGGACTGTAGCTTGCTGGGTTCCTCTGTCCATGGAATTTTCCAAGCAAGGATATTGGAGTAGGTTGCCATTATTTCTCCAGGGGATCTTCCTAATCCAGGGCTCGAACTCACATCTCCTGCATTGGCAGGAGGATTCTTTACTGCTGAGCCAAGTGGGACGCCCCATAAATATTATTACATTAACCCAAATGAAACTAAACTCCAAGCCATTACCTATCCTGCCTGAGTTCCAGAATGGCTTTCAATAGACTCAGTAATATTTTGGAGTCTATTAGTAAATGTCCTGAACAGCGAATTTACCAGAGCAATTCATAAAGAACAGAGTGAAAGTCAAGATAATCGTAATTTCCCTAGACTTTTGTTCAAGCTAGAAAATGTTCCCATTTTTCAGCTCTTTTCTAAAGTTTCATCTGTGTATTAGTAGTCTCCATGCGTCAAGAAAATCATGTTTGGATTTCCCTGGTGCCACACAGTAGACAAGAATCTACCATCAAGGCATGGGACAGGGGTTCAATCCCTGGTTCAGAAATATTCAACATGTTGCTGAGCAACTAACCCAGGGCACCACAACTACTAACCCTGCATTCTAGAACACTTGAGCTGCAACCACTGAAGCCGCTGACCTAGAGCCTGTTCCACAAGAGAAGCCGCCACAATGAGAAGCCTGCACAGCCCAACAAAGAGTTACCTCTGCTCCCCGCAGCTAGAGAAGCCAGTGCAAAGCGACAAAGACCCAGTGCAGCCAAAAATAAAACAAATAAATGCAAATAACTTTAAAAAGAAAATCATGTTCACAGTCTTCCTATCAGATAGTTCTTTTTTACATTTTGAAATATTTATGAAAGGCATCTGAAATATCTGGAAAGAATTATTTGATTAACGAATATATTCAGAGTGGTAGAACTACCACTGATGCTTTAAATAAATTTTCAAGCAAAAATACTTTAAAAGCCTCACAGTTTAAATAATTCAACTAATTTTTCATGATTAATTATACTTTGCAGAAAAATTAGATATTTTTATTCATTCAAAAAAATCCATTAAAATACTTCATCTTAAATCTAAATATACATTACAATAAGTGTTAATCAATAACATAATTTTTTAAATTTCCTCACTTTGTCATTGTTGATATCCTAAACATCCAAGGAAAATGACAGTAGTTCCACTTCCTGAGGACCTCAAAATACTCAAACATGAGGTATGCTGACAAAATATTTGTATATGTAATAAACATTTTTTGGCATAAGCATTGAAGCAAAAATTAAGAAATTTTGAATGTTATATATAAATCATATGAAAGCGAAAGTGTGAGTCACTCAGTCATGTCCGCCTCTTTTGGGACCCCATGGACTGTAACCTGCCAGGCTCCTCTGTCCATGGAATTCTCCAAGCAAAAATACTGGAGTAGGTTGCCATTTGCTAGTGCAAGGGATCTTCCTGATCCAGGAATCAAACCCATGTCTTTTAGGTCTCCTGCATTGGCAGGCAGGTTCTTTATAAATCATATACATACACACAAACATTCAATACATAATTTCAAAATTCTTAAGTAAATTTTCACCATATTGTTAGGAAGTACATCTGTGCATGACTGAACACAAATTCATAATGTAAGACTAGACAGAATACGTCAACCTTTTCATAATCATAACAGAATTAAAACTCCCTCAATCTGTTCAATCAAATTGATCTTCCTTCAATGTCAGAATATCTGTATTCTAGGCATTTACCCCACAGAGCTCAGACGGTAAAGCGTCTGCCTGCAATGCGGGAGACCTGGGTTCGATCCCCGGTTTGGGAAGATCCCTGGAGAAGGAAATGGCCACCCACTCCAGTACTCTTGCCTGGAAAATTCCATGGATGGAGGAGCCTGGTAGGCTACAGTCTTTGGGATTGCAAAGAGTCGGACATGACTGAGCAACTTCACTGACTGACTGAGGCATTTACCCCGAAGATTCACCCCTAAACTGATCATTATCCAAGCTTTCTAAACAGTGCTGCTGAGAGAGCTGGTATGTCAAAGGGTGGTCATATCAGCCACCCCAAACTGATAGTCAGATAAATAATATTGTTTTCACAAAATCCCAGCCACACTGCTTTTTAGTATTAAATCCTTGAATTAGTACAGTGAAAAATCTAGAAATAAGCAAAAGTGTTCCCAATAAAGCCACTGAGGCCATTCTGTTATTACTATTTCTTATAAAAAATCCTTTTAAAAAGACGTCTTCATTTATCAGATTATAGTATTACTGCTAAGCGTTTCATGTTGCCCTGGCTTCCAGGATGCCTAGAGCTAAATTATGTTTTATGTTGATTTCAATTATAAAGTAATACCCTAAAAAGATTAAAAATATAGAGTAACATTAAATAAAAGGTAAACATTATTTTATACTCTTACAAACAAGGAATGCACTCATTACCACTTCGTTGGTTAAATAATTGTATTTTGTTTTTGTTATTGGCATTTATTTGATTACTAATGAGATTTAAAATATTATAGTAAATCAATGTCAATTTTATTTCTTATTAAGAGAATTTATATTTCATAGTATGTGAATTCACTTTCAGGTCCTTTGTCGATTTTTCTAATTAATACTTAAAGATTTTCTTCATGAGTTTATGAAAGCACTATATTAATGATGATATTTGATGTATTTCTTTCAAGTATTTGCTCTGCTTCCTTATCTTTTAACAGGCATTCAAATGTCCCATAAACAGTTATTTAATAAGTAAGCCTCCATTTTTCTCACCAAATGAATGATGCAACTTTCTAATGTATTACTTTTTATTCTAAAACTTAAGATGTTTTGATTTATTGCTCAGTTGTTTTGATATAGCATTAAAATAAAGGTTTAATGGCCAAAATACGTGAGCATGGATGATTAGAATAATTATTTCTATTTCCTAGGCAAACTTTAATATTTACTTTCATACTTAAAAAGTTATTATAAAAAAGGCAATTTAGGAATTCAAAAAAGTAAACTCATATTAAAATATCCTATTGTTGCTTTTGCTGTTGTTCAGTCGCTGAGTCATGTCCTTCTCTATGAAAACCCACGGAATATAACACACTGGGCCTCCCTGTCCTGCACCATCTCCTGAAGTTTGCTCAAACTCATTTCCATTGAGTCCCTGATGGATCCAACCGTATCATCCTTTGTCAGCCCCTTCTCTTCCTGCCCTCAATCTTTCCCGCACCAGGGTCTTTACCTATGAGTTGGCTGTCTGTATCAGGTGGTCAAAGTATTGGAGCTTTAGCACCAGTCCTTCCAATGAATATTCAGGGCTGATTTCATTTAGGATTGGTGATTTAATCTCCTTCCACTCCAAGGGACTCTCAAGACCAACTCAAACACCACAGTTTGACAGCATCAATTCTTTGATGCTCAGCCTTCTTTATGGTCCAACTCTCACATCGATACATGACTACTGGAAAAACCACAGCTTTGACTAGATGGACGTTGGTTGGGAAAGTAATGCCTCTGCTCCTTAATATGGTATCTTGGTTGGCCATAACTTTTCTTCCAAGGAGCAAGTGTCTTTTAATTTCATGGCTTCAGTCACCATCTGCAGTGATTTTGGAGCCCAGGAAAATAAAGTCAGCCACCCTTTCTACTGTTTCCCCATCTATTTGCCATGAAGTGATGGGACCAGATGCCATGATCTTAGTTTTCTGAATGCTGAGTTTCAAGCCAACTTTTTCATTCTCCTCTTTCACTTTCATCAAGTGGCTCTTTAGTTTTTCTTCACTTTCTGTCAAAAGGGTGGTGTCATCTGCATATCTGAGGTTATTGATATTTCTCCCTGCAATCTTGATCCCAGCTTGTACTTCATCCAGCCCAGCATTTCTCATGATATACTGTGCCTAAAAGTTAAATAAGCAGAGTGACAATATACAGCCTTGATGTACTCCTTTCACAATTTGGAACCAGTCTATTGTTCCATGTCCGGTTCTAACTGTTGCTTCTTGACCTGCATACAGACTTCTGAAGAGGCAGGTAAGGTGGCCTGGTATTCATATTTCTTTAAGAATTTTCCACAGTTTGTTGTGATCCGCACAGTCAAAGGCTATAACATAGTCAATAAAGCAAAAAATACATGTTTTTTCTGGAACTCTTTTGATGATCCAACAGATGTGGGCAATTGGATCTCTGGTTCCTCTGCCTTTTCTAAATCCAGCTTGAGCATCTGCAAGTTTATGGTTCATGTACTGTTGAAGCCTGGCTTGGATAATTTAGAGCATTACTTTGCTAGCATGTGAGATAAGTGCAATTGTGTGGTATTTTGAACATTCTTTGACATTGTCTTTCTTTGGGATTGGAATGAAAACTGACCTTTTGCAGTCCTGTGGCCACTGCTGAATTTTCCAAATTTGCTGACATATTGAGTGCAGCATTTTCACAGCATCATCTTTTAGGATTTGAAATAGCTCAACTGGAATTCCATCACCTCCACTAGCTTTGTTCGTAGTGGTGCTTCCTAAGGCCCACTTGACTTCACATTCCAGGATGTCTGGCTCTAGGTGAGTGATCACACTATCGTGGTTATCTGGGTCATGAAGATCTTTTTTATGTAGTTCTTCTATGTATTCTTGCCACCTCTTCTTAATATCTTCTGCTTCTGTTAGGGCCATACCATTTCCTATCCTTTATTGTACCCATCTTTGCATGAAATGTTCCCTTGGTATCTCTAATATTCTTGAAGAGATCTCTAGTCTTTCCCATTCTATTGTTTTCCTGTATTTCTTTGCATTGATCACTGAGGAAGGCTTTATCTCTCCTTGCTATTCTTTGGAACTCTGCATTCAAATGGGTATATCTTTCCTTTTTTCCTTTGCCTTTAGCTTCTCTTCTTTTCTCAGGTATTTGTAAGGCCTCCTCAGACAACCATTTTGCCTTTTTGCATTTCTTTTTCTTGGGGATGGTCTTGATCACTGCCTCCTGTACAATGTCATGAACCTCTGTCCGCAGTTCTTCTGGCACGCTATCAGATCTAATCCCTTGAATCTATCTGTCACTTCTACTGTATAATCCTATGGGATTTGATTTAGGTCATACCTGATGGTCTAATGGCTTTCCCTACTGTCTTCAATTTCAGTCTGAACTTGACAATAAGGAGTTCATGATCTGAGCCACAGTCAGCTCCTGGTCTTGTTTTTGCTGACTGTATAGAGCTTCTCCATCTTTGGCTGCAAAGAATATAATCAATCTATTTCAGTGTTGACCATCTGGTGATGTCCATGTGTAGAGTCTTCTCTTGTGCTGTTGGAAGAGGGTGTTTGCTATAACCAGTGTGTTCCTTTGGCGAAACTCTGTTAGCCTTTGACCTACTTTGTTGTGTACTTCAAGGCCAAATTGCCCGTTACCCCAGGTATCTCTTCACTTGCTACATTTGCATTGCAGTCCCCTATAATGAAGAGGACATCTTTTTTGGGTGTTAGTTCTAGAAGGTCTTGTAGGTCTTCATAGAACCATTCAACTTCAGCTTCCGCAGCATTGCTGGTTGGGGCATAGACTTGGATTACTGTGATAGTGAATGTTTTGCCTTGGACGAACAGAGATCATTCTGTCGTTTATGAGATTGCATGCAAGAACTGCATTTTGGACTTTTTTGTTGACTATGAAGTCTACTCCATTTCTTCTAAGGGATTCTTGCCCACAGTAGTAGATATAATGATCAACTGAATTAAATTTGCCCATTCCCATCCATTTTAGTCCACTGATTGCTAAAATGTCGATGTTCACTCTTGCCATCTCCCGTTTGACTACTTCCAATTTGCCTTGATTCATGGACCTAACATTCCAAGTTCCTATCCAATATTGTTCTCTACAGCACCAGACTACTTCCATCACCGGTCACACCCACAGCTTGGCATTGTTTTTGCCTTGGCTCCGTCTCTTCCTTCTTTCTGGAGTTATTTCTCCACTCATCTCCAGTAGCATATTGCATACCTTGAGGCTATTACTACATTAAAGCATGAACCACAAATAATTATTCAGAATAATGAAGACAGAAAATACTCATAACCTTTTATTTCTATAAACTGGCCTACTCTCTCAGTCATTTTCTCTCATATATCATGCACCTGAGTAAGAACTGTGTATTTTATAACTGGAAAGGACTTTGAATCATTTATTCACAGCATCATATTTCTGATGAGGATTTTGAAATGTTGCAGATGAATTAGTCAATCTGGTAGAATAATAATCAGAATGAGAACCCATAGTTTCTCTAGACTCAGTATTCTTCCCAATCCACCATTAGACCTTTGAATTCTACCAAAAAAAAAAAAAAAATCAATTTCTTGTGTTAAATTTCCAACTGAATCATTTAAATTGCTGCTTTACACGTAATTTCTCTAACTGCTGACATTATATGAATTATGGTTAACATCATTAATATAAAAATGTCATCTTTCTCAAGAAATAAGTATGATTCTTTGCATATCAAGAATAATATTTATTCCAAACATAGTAAAAAAAATATTAATGTGTCAGTAAACTACTCTAACCCAGGAGATATATCTTTCAGCTTCAGTTGGATCCTGATTGTCAATGTCACGTATATGACATGCAATTACTTATCCAAATATGACACTATTTATATTTCAATTCTTTTAACTCTTGTTTTCACTGCAAGAGAGTAATTTCTCTTTGATAGCATTGGATCAAAACATATCTGACTTGTTTTCTATTATAAGCTCAATAACTAGAATAGTACCTGGTACACAGTCGGTGCTCACTAAGTATTTACTAGATAAATCGTTAAAACTTTCATTTTTTTTCTCCTTGAGTATAAAAAGCATAATCTAATATATAATTAGATAGAAATCATAATCAGTTATCTTAAAAATCATTAATTTCTCTATTTTGTTTGAACCTTATGAAATTTATTTTTATATGTCAAAAATGGCCAAAGTAATTATACATGGGTCAGTCAAATACAAACATGCAAAGGAAAGTTGGTTAAAAGTTTTGGTACTCTTGATGTAAGCAAATATGCACTTATTTGTCAGGTATTTAGAGGGATTAAGTATAAGTGAAAATCAAACAATTTCAAATCTAGTTTTTTAGTTGGTTGCTTGCTTTTGCCTTTGGAGCATGTGTTTGTGTTACAAAGAGGAAAAAAAATTGGGGTTTTATTATCTCCATAAATAAAGTTATATATTTAAGTCCTCCAAAGCTTTAAGAAGCTCAAGTAAACTTTAATTCTTATAAAATACAACTTTAAAATAATTAATGAAATGTAAGCATTTGGATGCAAATATTTTCACAGTGTACTTCCCACTTTGCACTGTACCTTGGTACTCTATTAACCCTAGCTCTCCTTTTCTGCTTATTTGGAGCATTTCATGAGGAACCTGAGAAGGCCGACCATACTATGCACCAGGGATGCCCTTAGGCTCTGCTGAGACTCTGAAGAGCTTTGAGCCTTAACTTCTAGCTGAAGTCCAAGCTACTGAGTCTCACATCTATTTGTTCAAATGAGTGCACAACTGTATGTCTGGGGGAAGGGAGGAATTATGTCTGCTCCCTTCTCTCAGGATATCTCTGTGACTTCTTGACAACCTTTCTGTAGCCATCTGTAGAGCCTGCTTCTTTCCCTGCCCGTCTCAGACTTCAAATTGGCTCATAAAACAGAAAAATCAGGTTTAAAAAAGTAAATATGTCTGGGAAGTGTTTCTCTTCTGTATAAACTTTATACCCAGCCATGTGATTATACAGATTTAAAAAATAAGGCTCAGAAATGAATTTATTCCCCAAAGATTACTTTACTGCCTACTAACTTCTGGCTAGTACAGTTTGGGGGAAAGGACTGGTCCATACAGTTCTGATTAACTAAACATGGTATTTAGCTCCTTATTCATAAATCACTTATTAAACAGTGCTTCAAATCTCAGGCTTAGATGTTCATGCAAAACACAGTTATCAGTTTATTTTGGTGCTGATATATGAAAAATTTAATACTTAAAAAATATATTTGACTAATGCGTTATCATAAAATATAAACCCACATTTAGGAAATAGAGATCAATGTCCAAACTCTTGTTAGGGAATTTGAGGACGAGCTATGTAAGACAAAACAACCACAACATATTGCATACAGGTAAACTAAATCTAAACCATGCCTCTTGATGACCACAAATTCAATGAGCCAATGCTTGATCAGGCTGCCTAAAATAATAGAAGCCTAAAGTATAGTATATACAGCCATGCTCACATCATGGTCACACTATATACTTTGTGCCAGATTACTGGGTTCACTTCTAAGAAGTCCATTTTTTAAATGGGACATTAAAAAAATATTCAAAAGCAAAAGATAGGATGACAAGAGGTCTGGGAACTATGCTATCAAATGGTTTAATTAAAAAATCTTAAATAGTTAAAGAGAAATGATATTTAAATAGCTGTTCACATGCAATTGGGATTGTCTTATTTGGTCAGATGTCAATCTGGGGATTTAGGGAAATTTCTAACAATATGAATTGCCAATAAAGAATGGACTCTAAAATAAGTAATGTCCCATCCATGGAAGTGTACAAGATGACCTCAGATGAAAATCTATCTGTGAAAGGTTTCATAGAGAAGGTATCAGAACTGAACTACATGGCAGGCAAGTTTCTTCTAATTATTACATGCAATCTATAGATTTCTAGAAATCTGTGAAACTTACATTTCTATATATGTTTTAAAAGATCCAAATATGTTAGGTAATCAACAAACCTAAACAAGTAAGATATATGACTACAGCTCCCAAATTATCTATTTATACTATTACTAATCAGAATTCCCAAAAGACCTGTTGTTTCAAGAATATCAAGAGAGTAAATATAGATCTCTTGGTAAACCTTTGTTTTGAAATGGATGTTACCTAAAGAGCAAAAAATTGGACTCTTGAAGACTTACTGGGTCAGATTAATTCAAATGTATTTACCTGGGAAGAAAGAAAATTTATAACTCATTGTCTTCCACTGGAAATTTGTGTAAAGGGACACAACTTCTTTGGAGAACATTTGAGAGGCCTTTTTTAGAGAATTTACCTCTAAGTCTCTAAGATTCTGATTCTCCTTTAGCCCTCTTCTACGGCAGTGAGAAATCACCGCTTCAGGAAGCTACTCTTATTGAAGGTAATGTGTTAGATCACTCAGATGTACTGAGGGGAGAATGAAGGGAGCAAACCACGGTGGCATATGTATCAAGTATTTTCCACGTTTAGTGTGTCTGGCAAGGAGCAAAGGAACAAGGTGATTGAAGTTACTCACTATGACTCTAGTAAGGCATAGGTGGCGTTTCCATAAATCCCCCACAAAAATACTAGTATTGTCATGTGGGTAGTGTTTTTAAAAGTGTTTTGACATTTAATCTAGTTGTCCTTCAAGGTTCAGGACTTTTAAGGGAAATTTTGAAAATATATGGTTAGTTTAAATGAAGTTATTCTCCCAAAGAGATAATGAGAAAAGTGATCTGTAAAAAATAAATAAATAAATAAAGTTAACCTTTCGGGGCGTGGGGGCGGGGGGGGGGGCAGTGATCTATCATCTGTTTTCCTTTCCCAGTGCTGATTCAGAAATATGCCTTACCAGCAAGAGCTTGATTACCTAATGTGATTAAGCTCTTCTACAAGACAGACTGTCTAATGCTTTTAAAACCATAAGGTTCTTAGTGTACAAAAGAAAGATATCACCAATGACGAGGACAAGCATCAGTGCCACTTTATATCTGTTATTATCATAACACTGTATAATTTTATTCTATGTAAAGAGAATTTTATTCTTTGTAATGAAGTATAATAATGAACTAAATATATAAAAAGGATGAAAACTTCAAAAAAGTTCCATGAATAACTCCTAAACCCACAACTTTGTGCCATAAAAAGCATGCTTCTAAATTTGCAAAGCTTATCATTTATTTGAATTTGGTTCAGCAAAAATACATTCTACCTAACTACACACAGATCATTGGGTTTACTACTACCGAAGATGCCAGCACCATAGAATCTCATAGGACAGATTATCCAAAATAAAGAGTCTACTCAGCAAAGCCAACAGAAATAAGCTGAGTGCTAAGTGGAAAGATGTCACAAAGAGACTAGTATTTAAGTATTGAAATGTGAGCAAGGAGATTATAGTCAGAGACCAGGTTAAATGACACAGAGGAAGTGGTAAGGTATGAGATGTGCCCATGGAATGAAAATAATACCAAGATCTTACAGATGTAAAACTATGTTTATACATGTTATTCACTAAGTCATTACAAGTCCAGAAATTTAAAGGAAGCATATACTTCTGCCTCATTCAGAGACAGAAAAATCACACCGCAATAGTTTCTTATGTGTGTCGTGACAGGAAAAATCCTGCAAGCCTTGAACTCTGGAGAGGTTTATCACAGCTAAATTAGTGAATGATTCAGCCAGAGATGGAAAAAGTGGCTATGACCTGACTGCCAGAAAATTGCAAGAATTTGTTGTAGAATTAGTCAGTCAGCACTCATTTGGTCCCAAGGCCCACATCAACTAAATTTTTTGGCCCATTACAGAAGAGAAAACAGATACAGGAGAATAACTAGTGCTTTGGAAAGATGAAAGGAAATTGGTAAAAAGATCAAAGAAACAATGGATTCTAAAGTGGTGGCAAGTGCCCTTCTGATATGGCTGTCCCTGGGGTACAAGTTGAACATTTAAGCAGATGAACCAGAATGAATAAGACACAGAGGGCATATGAGAAGGACAGACGGACTCGAGGGAGGAGATAAACAAGAAGTTCATTATGGGGGTGGAAGAGGGAGAAGAGAAAGGAAAAGAGGATGGGATAAGATGTAGTGTTCACAGAGAGTATGTTCTTGAAAATATATTTTCAAGTAATAATAGAAAATATAATCACAATGATAGGCAGGTCAAACTGGCTGAAACTGAATAGAGACAAATGCCACTAGGTTTTAGTAGGTGAAAACAATGCAATATTAATACCAGGTTAGTCAAGGGTCATCATATGAGTATTGTCTCCAAATAAAATGGCAAAAGAAAGACAATGAGGAAGACTAAACCAAACTTTAAAAGTATGGAGAGGAGAGCAAAACAGTAGAGATCAAGGATTATGCTGAGCTTGCTTCCTAGTTCCAAGATTTTTAGGGACTTGATGGAGAGGTAGCCTGCACTAGAAGGAATTCCAGGGATGCTGTCACATTTGGGGTAATTTAAAAAGCAGAAGAAGAAATGTCTGAGAAGTTCAAGTCTCAGGATTAGTGTGTTCCCAACAGGATGAGAAGTGCCTACAGCAAAGCAGAGGCAACTGATAAACAGCAGAGAGGGTGAAGGGATCCTGAGGGCTTGCTGCAGGGTAAGAAAACAAGAGGATGTGGAAGAAAAAAGAAGTTCCATCCATGAGGGCCAATGCTCAAGGTTTAGCGATGACACGAGGAGTGGTGAGTTAACTGACAAGAGTTAATGAAGATTTTAGTACCATCAGCCATGTGGGTCAGGTTGGCACTTTTCTTTGGAATCTCAAAAAGCACAGATTTTCAATAAGAAAGAAGGACCAAAATTCCCAAACTGGAAATTCTTAGTGAGCAAAGCATGTGGTTCCATAAGAAAATGCAATTAAGATAAGCTTCACATAAAAACTGGAGGGATTTTGTAAATTTGGGTCATTATCACCTTTTCCACACAGTAGGAAACCCTCTCACAGGCAGGTCTGTGGGGACTTTTGGAATCTCAGAAAGCAACATAAAAAAAAAAAAAAAACCCACATAGAATACACGTCTAATCCCAAGTGCGGAAAAGAGAACTTTCCTGCAAAAAGCTCTAACCTAACAACCTAACTAATGCGTAGCCTGGCCCACTCACAGAACAAAGGATTGAGCTAATATCAAAGGAGAGCTAGCCTGCTGGGTACCGACCCCTCCACGCTCAGAGGCAGAGAGGCAGGCTTGCTAGAGCCAGAGCCAAAAGGCAAGGGGCTGCTACGATCTCAGCCCCAAAGACTGCAGCACCTTCCAGCAAACTGTGAGCAGGCTCCTAGCTGCTAACCATGTCCTCCTGAGATCCTGGATGGCTGACATCTGCCAGGAGGGTCGCGGCCTAAGATCAGCTCTCTAGAGACCTACTGCACCCCTGAGATGGTTCTCTCCCTGTGCACCCAGGAAACCGAGCGGCCGGGACCAGGGAAGTGATGAAGACGCACGGCCCACCTGAGACACTGAACTCGCCAGGCACCGGGTCGTCTAGCTTCTCAGACCTGGGAAGGGCACAAAACGCATGCCCAAACCACAGAGACGGAACCAGAACTGTGTCTCTGTGGAGGTACGGGTCAGCGGTGGCCTGCCGCAGGGGCTCTGGGTGCAGCAGACCTGGGTATGGCATGTGCCCTCTTGGAGGAGGTCGCTATTAACCCCATCATAGACGCACGAGAACTTACACAGAACTGGGGGAAAAGATGCTTAGAAGGCACAAACAAAACCTTGTGTACACCAGGACCCAGGAGAAAGGAGAGGTGACCCCACAAGAGACTGACCCTACATGCCCATGAGAGTCCAGCAGTCGCTGGCAGAGGCGTGGGTCAGCAGGGGCTGCTCCACACTCAGTGACGCACTGCCTGCATGGGACCTTTTGAAGGAGTCCTCATTATCTTCATTACCTCCACCACAGTTTGGTCTCAGGTCAAACAACAAGGAGGGAACACAGCCCCACCCATCAACAGAAAATTAGATTAAAGATTTACTGAGTACGGCCCTGAACATGGAACAATAGACTGGTTCCAAATAGGAAAAGGAGTACTCAAGGCTGTATATTGTCACCCTGCTTATTTAACATATATGCAGAGTACATCATGAGAAACGCTGGGCTGGAGGAAGCACAAGCTGGAATCAAGATTGCCGGGAGAAATACAAATAGCCTCAGATATGCAGAGGACACCACCCTTCTGGCAGAAAGTGAAGAAGAACTAAAGAGCCTCTTGATGAAAGATGAAAATGAAAGAAAGAGGAGAGTGAAAAAGTTGGCTTAAAGCTCAACATTCAGAAAACTAACATCATGGCATCTGGTCCCATCACTTCATGGCAAATAGATGGGGAAACAGTGGAAAGGGTGGCTGACTTTATTTTCTGGGCTCCAAAATCACTGCAGATGGTGATTGCAGCCATGAAATTAAAAGACGCTTACTCCTTGGAAGGAAAGTTATGACCAACCTAGATAGTATGTTAAAAAGCAGAGACATTACTTTGTGAACAAAGGTCCGTCCAGTCAAGGCTATAGTCTTTCCAGAGGTCATGTATGGATGTGAGAGTTGGACTATAAAGAAAGCTCAGCACAGAAGAATTGATGCTTTTGAACTGTGGTGTTGGAGAAGACTCTTGAGAGTCCCTTGGACTGCAAGATCCAACCAGTCCATCCTAAAGGAAATCAGTCCTGAATATTCATTGGAAGGACTTATGCTGAAGCTGAAACTCCAATACTTTGGCCACCTGATGTGAAGAGCTGACTCATTTGAAAAGACCCTGATGCTGGGAAAGATTGAAGGCAGGCAGAGAAGGGGACGACAGAGGATGACATGATTGAATGGCATCACCGACTCAATGGACATAGGTTTGGGTGGACTCCGGGAGTTGGTGATGGACAGGGAGGCCTGGCGTGCTACGGTTCGTGGGGTCACAAAGAGTCAGACATGACTAAGAGACTGAACTGAACTGAACTGAACATGACCCACCCCATCAAAACAAGAACCAGTTTCCCCGTCAGTTTCTCCCATCAGGAAGCTTCCATAAGCTTCTTATCCCTATCCTTCAGAGGGCAGACAGAATGAAAACCACAATCACAGAAAACTAAACAAACTGGTCACATGGAACACAGCCTTGTAGAGCTCAATGAAACTATGAGCCATGCCACGTAGGGCCACCCAAGATGGACAGGATATGGGAGAGAGTTCTGACAAAATGTGGTCCACTGGAGAAGTGAATGGCAAACCACTTCAGTATTCTTGCCTTGAGAACCCCATGAGCAGGATGAAAAGGCAAAAAGATATGACACTGAAAGATGAACTCCCCAAGTCGGTAGGTGCCCAATGTACTACTGGAGAAGAGTGGAGAAATACCTCCAGAAAGAATGAAGAGATGGAGCCAAAGCAAAAACAACACCCAGTTGTGGATGTGACAGATGATGAAAATAAAGTTCAATGCTGTAAAGGCCAATACTGCATAAGGGCCTGGAACGTTACGTCCATGAATCAAGGTAAATTGGAAGTGGTCAAACAGGAGATAGCAAGAGTGAACATTGGCATTTTAGGAATCAGTGAACGAAAATGGATGGGAATGGGCAAATTTAGTTCAGTGGACCATTATATCTACTACTGTGGGCAAGAATCCCTTAGAAGAAATGGAGTAGACTTCATAGTCAACAAAACAGTCTAAAATGCAGTTCTTGTGTGCAATCTCAAAAATGACAGAATGATCTCTGTTCATTTCCAAGGCAAACTATTCAATATCACAGTAATCCAAGTCTATGCCCCGACCAGCAATGTGGAAGAAGCTGAAGTTAACGGTTCTATGAAGACCTACAAGACCTTCTAGAACTAACACCCAAAAAAGATGTCCTCTTCATTATAGGTGACTGCAATGCAAATGTAGGAAGTGAAGAGATACCTGGGGTAACGGGCAATTTGGCCTTGAAGTACACAACAAAGTAGGTCAAAGGCTAACAGAGTTTCGCCAAAGGAACACACTGGTTATAGCAAACACCCTCTTCCAACAAAACAAGAGAAGATTCTACACATGGACATCACCAGATGGTCAATACCGAAATAGATTGAACATATTCTTTGCAGCCAAAGATGGAGAAGCTCTATACAGTCTGCAAAAACAAGACTGGGAGCTGACTATGGCTCAGATCATGAACTCCTTATTGCCAAGTTCAGACTGAAATTGAAGAAAGTAGGGAAAACCACTAGACCATTCAGGTATGACCTAAATCAAATCCCATACGATTATACAGTGGAAGTGACAAATAGATTCAAGGGATTAGATCTGATTACAAAGTGCCTGAAAAACTGTGGACAGAGGTTCATGACATTGTACAGGAGGCAGTGATCAAGACCATCCCCAAGAAAAAGAAATGCAAAAAGGCAAAACGGTTGTCTGAGGAGGCCTTACAAATACCTGAGAAAAGAAGAGAAGCTTTGGCAAAGGAAAAAAGGAAAGATATACCCATTTGAATGCAGAGTTCCAAAGAATAGCAAGGAGAGATAAAGCCTTCCTCAGTGATCAGTGCAAAGAAATACAGGAAAACAATACAATGGGAAAGACTAGAGATCTCTTCAAGAAAATTGGAGATACCAAGGGAACATTTCATGCAAAGATGAGCACAATAATGGACAGAAATGGTATGGCTCTAACAGAAGCAGAAGATATTAAGAAGAGGTGGCAAGAATACACTGAAGAACTATATAAAAAATATCTTCATGACCCAGATAACCACAATAATGTGATCACTCACCTAGAGCCAGACATCCTGGAATGTGAAGTCAAGTGGGCCTTAGGAAGCACTACTACAAACAAAGCTAGTGGAGGTGATGAAATTCCAGTTGAGCTATTTCAAATCCTGAAAGATGATGCTGTGAAAGTGCTGCACTCAATATGACAGCAAATCTGGAAAATTCAGCAGTGGCCACAGGACTGCAAAAGGTCAGTTTTCATTCCAATCTCAAAGAAAGGCAATGCCAAAGAATATTCGAACTACTGCACAATTAGACTCATCTCACATGCTAGCAAAGTAATGCTCTAAATTTTCCAAGCCAGGCTTAACAGTACATGAACCGTGAACTTGCAGATGCTCAAGCTGGATTTAGAAAAGGCAGAGGAACCAGAGATCAAATTGCCCACATACACTGAATCATCAAAAAAGAAAGAGAGTTCCAGAAAAACATCTACTTCTGCTTTATTGACTATGTCAAAGCCTTTGACTGTGTGGATCACAACAAAATGTGGAAAATTCTTAAATAGATGGGAATACCAGACCACCTGACCTGCCTCTTGAGAAATCTGTATGCAAGTCAAGAAACAACAGTTAGAACTGGACATGGAACAACTAACTGGTTCCAAATACGGAAAGGAGTATGTTGAGGCTGTATATTGTCACCCTATCTATTTAACTTATATGCAGACTTCATGCGAAATGCTGGGCTGGATAAAGTACAAGCTGAAATCAAGATTTTCGGGAGAAATATCAATAACCTCAGATACACAGATGACACCACCCTTATTGCAGAAAACCAAGAACTAAAGAGCCTCTTGATGTAAGTAAAAGAGGAGAATGAAAAAGTTGGCTTACAACTCAACATTCAGAAAACTAAGATCATGGCATCTAGTCCCATCACTTCACGGTAAATATTTGAGGAAACAGTGGAAAGCGTGGCTGACTTTATTTTCTGGGGGTCCAAAATCACTGCATATGGTGACTGTAGCCATGAAATTAAAAGACACTTGCTCCTTGGAAGAAAAGTTATGACCAACCTAGACAGCATATTAAAAAGCAGAGGCATTACTTTGCCAACAAAGGTCCATCTCATCAAGGCTATGGTTTTTCCAGTGGTCATGTATGGATGTGAGAGTTGGACTATAAAGAGAGCTGAGCACTGAAGAATTGATGCTTTTGAACTGTGGTGTTGGAGAAGACTCTTGAGAGTCCCTTGGACGGCAAGGAGATCCAACCAGTCCATCCTAAAGGAAATCAGTCCTGAATATTCATTGGAAGGACTGATGTTGAAGATGAAGCTCTAATACTTTGGACACCTGATGTGAAGAACTGACTCACTGGAAAAGACCCTGATGCTGGGAAAGATTGAAGGCAGGAGCAGGGAACAACAGAGATTGAGATGGTTAGAGACATCACCAACGCGACGGACATGAGTTTGACTAGGCTCTAGGAATTGGTGATAGACACGGAAGCCTGGTGTGCTGCAGTCCATGGGGTCGCAAAAAGTCAGACATGACTGAGTGACAAAGTGAACTGAACCACCATTAAAAGAAAATTAAAACCCTAAAGACACTAGAGGCTAGTACAAAACAATGTTTTCTTTTCTAGTTCAGTTCTAGTTTCTAGTTCAGAAACCTTAACACATTTTACAAATAACCTGTAATATTTTACAGTCATAACCTTGGTCAAACTGCCAAGGTTTCATGTGAGATGAAACATTTTTACTAAATTGAATATATCATTTAGTATAAATGTAAAATATTTGTAAAAATTATAAAAGTTACAACTATATGAATAAAACAAGTAAAATTTTCATCTGGAGGACCTTATCTCAAAACATAAAATATGTTCTTCCTTGAGGTGAAAATAAAGTAATTCAAGAATGAATAGAATACATTTTCAGACTGAGATACTAAAAATTGTCATCCTGAGTGAAGTAAGTTTAACAGAGAAAGACAAGTCATACAAAATCACTTATATGTGTAAACTAAAAAAGGGATACAAATAAACTTAGGTACAAAGCAGAATATTACAGATGCAGAAAATGAACTTGAGGCTACTAAGGGGTAATAGGGGAGAGATAAATTGAGATTGACATTTACACACTACTATATATAAAGTAGGTAAGAACCACCTACTTCTTATATAGCAAATGGAGCTCTACTCAATATTCTGTAATGGCCTATATGGGAAAAGAACATAAAATGAGTGGGTATGTGTATATGCATAATTGATTTACTTTCTTGTACACCTGAAATGAACACAACCTTGTAAATCAATTACATTCCAATAAAAATTTAAAAAATAAAGGAAAACACAATTTTAAAAAAATAGAATGAATATATTTTCAGACTGAGATATTCCAAATTACACTTGATAAAGTGTACATCATTCCTGATAGCAATCACATTTCTAGAGCAAGTAATCAAGAAAAAGGGAAAACTATTATCTGGCTTTAGTTTGGAATTTTCCAAGAATATGCATATGTTCAAACAATTCATCCTTTTAACATTTTGGAAATAATTTTCATTGACATATAATAAATAATAATCGCTTTTAAAGTGGTTGTCAAAAAAAGTTTCCATGTGTCCAAAATTTACTTGCCCATTTTAGCTTTGTTGTCATCTCAGAAGATAAAGCTGAACATTAAATTCCTTGATTAAAACTCAGAAACACATATTCCCTCATTTGTCTTGAGGAATAATCATAATACAACCACATAATTTGTTTTGACAGTTAATAAACTGTTTTTTTCCCATCAATCACTGGATATTTTTAGAACTTTTCTATATGATAGTATTCCTCTATGTAAATTGGAATTCAATTATTTCATTTCTGTGATAGTGTTTTCCATATATAAAGACATTTTTCCTCCTTTCATTTTCTGTCAAGTGAGCTGTTTGATTCTTAAAAAAAAAAAAAATACACACACTACTGATGCTACTCACTGCTTCACCCCACAAAGAATGTCACTGGCTCCCCTTATTCCTTAAGTGCACACAACTGTGCCTTTTCTTGAAGACCTATTTCCAACTTTAGATATTAAGAAATGGAACTAGTAAATCTCAACCTTATCACTCTGTGATGCATCCTATTACATCGAAAAGAGTGATGAAAATGAAACAGTATAATGCAAAGAGAGGCAGTAGTAGAATTGAAAATATTCATGTCCAATTCTATTATAAACATTCAGTTCAGATCAGATCAGTAGCTTAGTCGTGTCCAATTCTTTGCAATAAGAAAGTAAAACTGGTAAGTACCTTGTGTAGTTTGCTAGTTCATTCATGACCTGCTAATACCAGGCATGGTAAATATTCTTAATATCAGAAATCTTGGAAAATAGTCAATAGAAAAGGTGAAAAGTATCACTCTGAGGCCAAATCTACCTACTATCTGGTTTTGCAAATAAAGTTTTATTGAAACTCAGCTGTGTCTATTCATTTATGTATTGGCTGCTTTCACGGTACAAAGGTAGAGTTGAGTATCTGCTACAGAAATTATATGTCCTAAAAAGTCTAAAATATTCACTATCTGGCCCTTTATAGAAACAGTCTGCCAACCCTAGGTCTAGGTTCAAAAGAGTTCTCCTTTAACTTGTCCTTTCACCACTCTTTTTGTCTTATACTTCCTTCTAAGTCCAATGGTACTATATAGAAAACGTAAGTTTCTGGTGTGTCTTTCTCAAGAAATCTGGCAGTGTGTCAACCAACTATCAAGCTTCAGGACATACCGATGGTTAAAGCAGGCTCCATGCTATCCTTGCTTGTCATCCAGCAGACTCTGGAATCTTAGCCAATGTTTCTTTCCTCTTTAAAATTATCCTCACCCACTCTGACCTCTTTAAGTTACCCTTCTCCCAAGAATTAGAAAACCTCTTCTCTGCTCATCCTTTTCTTGCATCTCCTAAGAGACAAGCATTGACATCCTTTCACTACAAGAAGTTTCACAAATCACTTTCGTGTACTCAGTAGTTTCAGCAACAAAATGAGGCCACAGAGACTTCTTGCTTCATAAAGCTTTCCCGGGTCTTATAACCAATCAGGCACAATCATTGGTGATCTGTTGTTATAGGAGGTAAATCACTTCCTCAAGTTGGTAACACCAAGTGGCACAGGCATTTCCAGTGTTAAAACAGAAACAAACTGACGAACAAACCAAAATGATCCTGTTCTCTCACTATAAAAACAACCTGGAGACCTTCTAGAAATATAGGAAACTATGGCCACTTAATTTTTTTTTTTTTCCTAATTTTCCGGTATAGAAATAGAATCTGACTCACCAGCCTAAGGAACTGCCAGGGTCAATTCCCTCAAAAGCAGAAATCCCACAGAGACAGGAGACAGACACCAGACTACACAGAAAATGTCACTCGGTGAGAAGTACTATGTAGGGAGAGCGCTTTTGGAATGGGCTGAGTTTAGAGGCATATAAACGTATTAGGCCTGCAAAATGGAAGACAGCTGCAAGTCCAGCAGTCTAACTCTCTCCCCACTGAATCTTCGGTAAAACTGAAAAACCAAACCAAACCAAAACACGGCATTTCTTATGGAATCTGGCAAAGAAGATGAATCTTTAGGTTGAGTCTGACGACCCCTGGGTCTTAAAGTTCTTTGGAGATTTGGGGGATGGAGGGAGGTTGGGATAGACAACAGAAGTAACACATTACAAGTCTATGAAAACAGCTTTGAGCTCTTCTAGGCTCTCATACAGAAATATGGGTAAATGTGTCAATATGTCTTATTGCAGAGAGGGGCCCCCGGTTGGCAACTGATCATCGATTTCAATTTCTTAAACTGAAAAGAATTAGGAAATAGAGTTGTTGGACAGCCTGCATGGGTTCCAGTTTTATTAAACAGGTAGAAAGATGTACCGCTTTCAGTTCCTCAGTCCAGTTACTTCCAACTGGGCACAATAATCTTCCTCAAATGATTTTCCTTCAAAGTTGACCAGTCAGGACTGGCTGATTAACCAGATCGAATGCGCAAGCATTTGTCCTAGGGTTCTTGTGGCTTCAAACCACTGGGTAAAGAAATAGAGATTCAAGTGTCTCAGCAGGATTATTTTAATTACTGATTAACTTAATGCACTGAGCCAAATTGCAACTTTGTTCATTTCTTCATAAAATCTAGTATTTCCCTCCAGTTTCTGTTGACATCAATTGACCCCTGTCAAATAAGATTTGCTCCATGCTGTGTCTTGTACATAATCCTGTTGAATTTCTCTGTATCTAATTTCACCTTTATTAATTCCTATTGTTTTAATAGAGTAGTTTTCAAGGACTTTTCCATGAAAAGGTCATTTTTATTTGCTATTCCATCATTTTTTCTGCAACTGTACATGAATGATTTTATATATATATATACACACATAAATCCAATGTATTCCTTGGAAGCTGTTTTTTCCACTGGCATTTACTAACATTTGTTCATTCCACAGCATTTTCATAATCTCTTTGAAATGTTCATTTTTTCAATAAAAACATTATTGCTGTAATTGTAGTTTTTAATCCCAGAGTCTCACTAATTATCATGAACAAAATGAATGATAATTCATTAATCAAGAATCTTTTTCACTCAGCACTCTTCTAAATCTTCAAGAATCTTCTTTACTCAGGACTCTACCTAAAACAGAATATTGCTTTTCTTTACAAATTTCCTTCAAGTCAAGGTAACTAGGTATAACCATTTAACCCAAAATTTTGAACCAAATTCCCATCTTAACGTATTCTCATAATAGATATGATAACTACATAATATAACCTACATTGCAGAGATTTTTTTCTTGTTTTTTTATTTCAACTACTGTATTTATATTTCCATTTAAAAATAAATGCATAGTCACCTGTATAATGATAATTTCAAGAAGGAAATTTGAAAAGAAGAGTAATATTTATTACAGTCAGTAGAGCATAATGGAAAAAGCCCAAGTCTTTGGAAATCAGAAAATCCTGGATTCAAATGTCTATTTGCATGAATTTAAGTAATCCGGCTTTAAAATTTAGTTTCTTGATCTAAAATATGAGATTAAGGATAATTTTCTTATAGGGTTGCTGTGAGGATTAAATGAAATATATGTATAATGGAGCCTGTCGACATTAAGTGGCTGCCAGAACTATGGCTTCCTTCTAAGGCTAGAAGTCCCAAGATGTTCCCGCTGCATAAAGATGTTACACTTTGCTCTGTGGCTATCCAGTGAAACCATCACTGCTTTCTAGAACAAAATTAACTGGGTAGAGAATTAGTGGCCAAACTACAAACAAATATAAGTGAACCCATCTCTGAGATAGGTTCCATGAAACAATGAATGGTAGTAATAATCCATATGATATAAACATAAGAACCCAATGAGACCCACTTTCAGGAAGTAAACATACTCAGTAGGAATGACAAAGTGGTTACCCAACTCCAGCTGTATGCTGACAGTAACAAAGCTTAAGATACAATTGTTGTTTAAGATACAAATGGCCTATTTTATATTGTAGGCCTAGATATTCTGAGACAAAATTGGGACTCAAGGTAAATGAAGACAGGATGACAGATATGTCAAACCTCATTTTTTCTATCATCAACCTCAAGAGTCACTGTTATTTTCACAAAAATCAATAAAACTACTAAAGTGTATACCTCCTTGTAATCTTAGATGTGCTCTCTTTAAGCAACTGAATCTTTTCCCAGGGATTCAATTTCTATCTGTGTGGTGACAACTCTCAAAGTTCCCTTATTTGTGACTTTATTTTAAGGCATAATTTATTCTATCAGTTTACTGAGAAAAACACTAACAACACATAACATATCACTTTTAAATGTTACTTTATATATATTTACTGGAAAGCAGTGATGTCATATACCTATAAATTACAAATATGGACTCCCTGTAAGAGTGTGCCAGGGACAGAAAAAGAAGCTGATCAGATGTTTGTGGATGGTGATCTCACAAAGCAGCTGCATTATTTTGGTCTTTCCAGAGGACCCTGTATTGGAAAGATCTATGTTCCATCCAGGAGTTCCTAACAAACATTTCTTTATAAGTGCAATAATGGACCTATTCACAGGATACATCAGCCTTTGTAATCTTAAATCTCTCAAATAAAACTCACCTAAAGAATTAAAGCCATTCAATTAATGGCCAGTGTCACTTCAGAACAAATTGTTCTGATCAACTATGTCATTCTGTGAAAAATGAAAACCTTTCAGACAACAGCAAATGAGTGCCTTCCCTTGAACTAGCCATAACCCAATCAACCTCGAAAGCTCATTTTGTGTCCCCCTTTTCCCATGATACCTTCCTAATCACTTCAATCCACAATGGCCACTAACTTATTAGAATTACAATAATCCTTACATTGCCTCTATAACAAATCTGGCAGTTAATCAAAGCCAGGTAAACCTTCATATGATGGATAAGTGGAGACATGGAAAGACTTAGTGATCAAACCAAGGTCTTACAGCTGTTTGTGTCAAAATCAGAAAACTGCTAGAGTTTATGGGGTTTCATGCCAAGATTTTCCCCACTACACTGTATGTTCTCTGCCCACTGCCCTGAATTTTATTTCCTTTTCAGTATGTTTTTGTCTCTCACAATGAAAACACAAGCTATTTAAAGGATGGAACGTGGAGGTGAGCTGGAAAGGAGATAAAGGGGAAAGTTTCAGGCACCTTGCTAACTTCTTTACTTCTACTATTTATTCTACTCAATACATTATTCCTGTAAATATCTCTCCCTATTTTGCAGATAAGAATTTGAGACTTAGAAAGATTATGTTAGTTGGCTAAACCTACTCACATGGCAAGATGGAGAGTTTGGACACTTTGGGAAAGTGGGAAATCACTGGGCTGGGCTTTTCCTTATTCTCTCACATATTAAGAATGCATGCCCATTTATTTATAGCACTCACATGTTCCTAAGAAATGTCCTATGAAATTACAATTTCCTGAAGGCATAATAACAGAAATAACTAAGAAATGGAGTAGGAAACTTTTAATCACAATATTTACTGTATAGCAACAGAGAATATTAAAAGGGGCTTTGAAATAAATAGAAATGGAACAATCTTTTTTTGCTCTAATTGGCACGGTTTTTGGCAGTTGCGAAGTACATCAGGTGCTCATCACATTATGTTTCTATTATGCAGCTAGACCATTATCAATAAAAGGAAAAAGAACCTATTTGCTAAGACTTCCATTAACTAAATAGGTCTCATGAAGGAATGCAAAGTGACATTTTTGCTAATGCCTTTCCTTATGTAAGAATGGACTCAAGCTGAAGGTTTTTCTGAGAATGGAAATAAGCCAGTAAATGTGGTCTGTTTAGTACCTACCAACATTAAGTGACAGGAGAGTTATACTTATCTCCTTCAGTCCTATGTAAGTTTAGGGGATTTCTTTGCTAACTATTGGCTACAATAATGACACTGAGTTTATTTTTTTAATTTTGTTCAAAAAATATAATATGTATATTCATATAGGTAGCTAAATCTGAAGTATTTAACTGTATAATTACATGCAATATATAATACAATTATAAACTATGTGAAAAATTTCTACTTTAAAACTACAATAGTCCATTTATAATCTCAATTTAGAAAAAAACTGCAATATAATTTTAAATCATCTGGGAATAACTATTTTTACTTTAAATTATTATTGATTTTTACTCCCTGCCAAAGGTCTCTAATTATTAAAGAACAAGAAAAACTATAAGATCTTAAATCAGGATTTTTAGTTCTAGGAAACAATTATACATGATGAACCAAGAAGAATCTGAAAATCTGCAGAAGATACCAATTCTCCAAATTACATATTCTTCATGCAGACTAGTACTTGCTCCCACATAAAAATCTTGCTCCAGTAAGAGCAAGGATAACATAAATCATAGGATCTAAATATGGAAGAAACCTAATTATTCACCACACCCCCACTCTATTCAAGCTTTGTCACAGAACTTTTCCTCACAAGGCAAATGCTAAAAGTCTCTGTACATAGCCTTGCAGCTGAAAAAAAAAAAAAAGTAACAATGTCACAGAGTTCAGTACAGAGAAAAAAAGCCATCATCATCCCAGCCAAGCTTTCTGTCTGTGGAATATTCTGACACTCAAAAAACACTGTAGGAATATAATATATAACAGCCTTCAAAAACACAGCTTGAAAATAATTGTTTGCCTGATAAAAATGAATAAATATTAATAATTAGCAAAATTTGTCCATATACATTTAAGTATTATATGAAGACATCAACTTGTTCAAAAGTTTTACTTCTGAAGAATTCTGCCTAGAATCTATTAACAAATCTTATTTGAAAAGAACCAAGCAAGATCATACTTACAGAGAACCTTAAGTTGAATCCTGAAAAGGATAAATAATAAATCCTAACATTAAAAAAATCAAGTGCAACACATTTTATTATTTCTATATGAAATACAATTGACAATAAACAAATTGGGAGCCAACTCTAATCATCTATGTGAACAAAAATAATGAGTACCTAACTATGATTAAGCCAGATCCAGGAGGCTCTGAGAATAGTCTTCAAGGCTTGGAAAAGGTTTAGCCTTGAGAGTATGGACAGGAAAAAAAAATAAAAAGGCAAGTCCAATATTCTGAGTTCGAGTAACTGGAGAATGTTACTGGCATTAATAAGAAGAACAGGTATTTGGAAGAAGAAAATGAATGTGGTTTGGGCACGTGGCTTCTGAGGTCCCAGAGGAAATTATGATGGCATGAAAAGCAGATAGGACTAGAGACAGAGATTCAGAAACCATGAACGTAAAGGAAATTGTTTGACCCATTAGTACAGAGGTGATGGAAAAGGGAGACAGTAGAAAGAGAGGTCCAGAAGGTCCCAGCACGCTGGGGCAGAAGTGGTTTCCAGAGCACAAGGAGAAAACTGGGTGAGCGACTTATTTGGCATAGGAGTGGCTGGACCAATGCTCCACCCTGATTTAAAACATCTGTTTTAAGCCCTCCTCTGTTGCAAAAAATAAATAAATAAAAATCACTTGTGTACCTTCAGAATGAAATTAATTGGAAACTGTCTAGTTCTTGGCACAGTTCAAGCAGGATAAGTGAGGACAAGAGTCCTGAAGCGAACGATCCTTGCTTTGAGCAGTAGGAAGTATCAGCATCAGACAAAGCCCAGAGTGGCCCTACTGTGCACAACAGCTACTGGGGCCTTAAGCACAAGACGTCATTACCACTGCTGAGTCACACTATACTTATTCAAAGAGAAAAAGAATAGCAAAGTACATTCATGGGTCTGGAAGAAAGCACTCAACAATCTGATCTAGAAACTGTTACACAGGGGGAAAAAAACTGCACTGATGAAAAAGAAGAAACAATTTTAACTCTGAGAGCTGAGACCATGTGATCTATTATTTTCTTTGAAAATGCAAGCTCAGTTTGAACAACCTAAGTCTCTCTGGACAGAATTTTCTTTTCTCCTCAGGAGCTAAAATAGATTTGCCAAGTACTCAGGGTGCTCACAGGGTAGTTGCAGAGAAATAAGCAAAATATTGTTTATGTCCTATGGTTTCTGTTTTCCCTTCAGTGATCACGATGACCAGCTGGGGAAAGAATATGCCCTCTGCGGGGATGCCTTCAGACTGACGCATCGGACAGACCCTCGAGGGAAAAACACAGCTCTCCACAAGGGATCAAGCATGTGATACATCAGATAATTGCAACGAAGTTAGGAAAACCCCCTTCACCTGGGAAAGGCTTTATCTCATTCCAGAAAGTGGCAGGCAAAGAATACATTTGAAATCTCCACATCCAGAAGGTGATGTTCAAACCACTGGGCAAATTTCAACAGAGCTATAATACTTTACCCAAGGTTCAAAAATGTCTCAGAAAGAAAAATATATAAATGACTCATCTTTTTATCTCTGATTTAAAAAAAATCAAATTAGTAGGGGAAGAAAAAAGTCTACGTATAGCTCTTCTGTTTACAGAATCAGCCACTTACAAGGTACTTGATGTTTAAACAAGATGTCCGCTGATATCCAAAATTCCTTCCAGATCTAGATTCTATTATTTTGAGTTTGTCTGAGAAGAGGGAAACTTTTCTGAGAATCCAAGTCTAGGGAGGTGCCCAGGGCCATTATAGGATGTCCCCCACAAATGATCCCAGGACATGTATTGTGTGGTAGACTTTCTCAGTTCTTGGAGCTTCTGCTGAAGCCTCTAGAATTCTGTAGCCAGTAGCCTACCTCACCCACTGGAAAAAGCAGCAAGCGTGGAAAACCCGCTTTGCGCTGGTTGCCTGCCAATGTCTAACAAAACCCCACAGACGGATGTTATTCCATACCTAAGGGGGAGCTATAAAACACCTATACGCCACCGCAGCAGTGGGCCACAGCAAAATGGGGGGCCACGGTGCTTCTGTGACTGGTCATGCACTGTTTCTCCCAGCATAGTAAAGAGGGACTTGTAATCTCTAGTCACAATTTTAAGATCTATTCCTGGCCTGCACGACTCATAAAGTGTTCCTGAAGCTTCTCCAGGGAGTAATTTGCATAGGCAACTGGTAATCATTAACTGGGTGACTGCAAATACAGGCAATAGAGGATAAATGAAAGTAGAGCTTTCTCTTTTAATCACACAGCTCACCTCTAGAGTCAGAGTGAAAAAGGAGTTCTCATCCCCAAGGACCCCCTGCTCTGTTGTAGAATTCTAAACAGAAAGGTGTATATCTTGTTCTTCAGCAAAAAATAAAAAACCTTAGATAAGTGTTTCTGATGAAGAGAAAAATGAAGCTAACTTTTAGACACATAGAAACACAGAAGAAAGAAAAATATAAATTTCTATTCTCAGGCACGATAAACATTTATTACATCCCTACTGGGCTAAGCACACTTAATACATTGTCTCTTTTAATCTACATAACCATCCTACAAGGTAGCTGCTAATACGATCCTTGTTTTAGAGATGAGGAAGTTGAAGCTAAAGAGGTTAAGCAATTTTCTCAGGGTCACACAGCTAGAAAAACAGCAACCCGGGACAGTCTTTATTCTTCTAGTCTTTTTAAACCTCAAGAAGTTAGATGATTCACTCTTGTCAGAAGGCAAACTGATTAAGAATTAGAAGCAACATGGACCTCCCAAGCGCTTTCTAGATGCCAGGTACTTTACTGGACACTTCACATACTTTTTTCATGTGGCCCAGACAACAGCACCCAGGATATAACGTTATTACTGCCTCCATCTTACAGAAAAGATCACTGGGGATTCTGCCAGCCCCATGGTCCATCACAGCCTCTGTCTCAGGTCACCTCACCCTGCAAGCAAAGACTCTCAGCTCTCAACTTGGAGTCCGCTGAGAGTCCGTGCCTCAAACTTTAGCCTCTGGCTCACTCTGTCATACAGGTTTCTCTCTCTTCCTCCACCACATCCTTAAAATAATAGAGTCTGGGAAGGGGTGTCCTTTTTTTTCCCCACTGTTTTCACACATTCTTCTCTGGCTCATCAAAGACTTAATAGTGGAGAAATTTCTCTCCTCTTTTTGTTAGGAAGAAAAAGATACTTAGAAGATCCCTTCTCAAGAAAATAGCCCAGGTTGTGTGATTATAATTGCGTTCTCTAATCCTACTCTTGAGTGACAGAAACTGAATATTATCATGGTCTTTTCTTAACAAATTCTAATCATCACCCCCTCCTATCACCCTAAGCAGATGGATGTCTTGATAGACTAGGATGAATTTTGTTCCCAAAAAGGCAAAAGAGAAGTGCACAAATATTCTTTTTTTTTTTTTTTTTTCCAGTGGGTTTGTCATACATTGATATGAATCAGCCATGGATTTACATGTATTCCCAATCCCGATATTCTTAAATGTCACCCTCAATACATAAGTACCAATCTCCTCATTGAGATTATTAGAATATGGAACTGAAGCTTTTTCATCTTTGTATTACTGCATTACATTAGGTGTTGAATTAATGTTTACAGAGTGAATTTTTGTTGAGTGTTATTGGGCCAGGAAATGTCACTTAATCCAACATTTTTGAGACTGACACCACAATACAAATTAGTTTATCAGAACAATTAAAGAAAGGTCCAACGGATTAAGACACTAGGATATAAACTGCAAGAGAATGAGGACCTTATCTTTCTAATAAGCACCTAAGACAGAGACAAGAATAGAGCAAGATCCCCATAAACATAAGCTGAATGAATGCTTCATAAAGCAACTCTTCCTAGGGGAAGCAGAAGAGAAAAATCTAAAACATAGTAAAATGTTGGAAAATAGGCCTGATTCAATTATAGGTAAGAAGCCCCAGAGGAGGCTCTAAGAAAGTGGGGAGAAATACGAGAGTATGGTGTGTCTGGAGAGAAGCAGGACAGGATCTAATGAGAAAAATAACAATTACAAGGACACAAGATTCTTAATTGTGAATAAGAGTTTTAATTCCTTAACAGTTGCTCAAGATGAACTATTAGCTTCCTGTATGTGGAAAGTAGATGAGAATGGAGATCCTGTTTTGGATAAGGAGTTACATTTTGTTGAGAGTATGAACATGGTGCATTTACAGGGCTCCTAGTACCAACTGTCCACATTTGAAGAAAACTTACATGGGATACACTTAATGGGCAGTACTATCATGTGCAGAAAGCCTTATGCCTCTCACCCTAATTGAGTGTTGGAAATTTCTCCTCTTTATAAAGAATATTATATCAAGAGCTATCAGGTATCCATTGCAGGCCAAGTAACAAAGCAATGACATGTGTTCTCATTTTCCAAATGGCCAAACTGATCCTACTGACAAGCTCTACCCTGGTAAATAATAACACAAGCTTGTTTAGGTCACACACACAAACACTCCAAGTGCACACACATAAGGTAAAACCCTCCTTTTCTTGAGGAAGTTTATTATCTTTGTCTCCCTTTTTATAGACCTGAGATCTTTTCATGGCTCCTGACCAAGAAGTTTTCCAGGTTGCCCCTGAGAGGAAAGATGTTAATTATCTACTTAGCACTTCCTTTTCAGACTCTCAGTAGTATCCACTCTTCATTTCTCTGCCAAGGTAATTCTTGGTCTATTATCAGAGCTCTGAGGTCCTTATGCCACCATTCTGACTTGCAGCTGTGAACTAACCTGCTCAAGATATAAGGGAAGAAGGACAGCGCATACATAGTTAGGATGGGTAACACATCTCTCTTTAAAGGGTTGATGAAATATTCAGGAGTAAGTAGGGTATCATTTTACCTGATCGTATATGAATTCTCTCCTTAACCTGTACTACTGCCACCTTCTTAATATGCTACGTACAAAACCAAGATTCCTGTGATGCTTACATTAGAAATTACAGGCAAATAACTACTTTTAAAGCATTCCAACTAGAAAAGATCTGAGTCTGTCCACATGTGTCATTCCCACTAGATGTTGTTGGGGTCAACAAGATCAGCCTGACTTTTACTGTTCCCAACATGACTTAAAACAAAATGACAGCACACAGAGAAATTAATATTTTAGATGCAAACTGAGCTTCAAATATATACATTTAATTTTGGTAAATAAGAAGCTATTTGATTTTCCACAAAGTTATCCTTGGAATTTCAATGTAGCAAATTTTAATGAGACACCTAAGAATTTGAGAGGAGAAGGAAGAATCATAAAGTAAATTTGAGAGAATGACTTTGTGATGTGTTGGTAGAACACAAGCCTAGGAGGTAGGAGACACAGTCCAAGGCAGACTAACTCCAGTCAGTGACTAACGTTCACATTCCTTATGGGAGGAAATGAGGCATGTATTGGAAGTAATGATTTTTACATTACCCTCTGTTTTTTAAACTCTACGGTTTTAGGGATTCTCATTATATTTGCTTTTTTGTTAAAAAAAAAAAAATCTAACACATGGATTTTCATTCCTGCTTGGTTCTCTATAAAAGTGGAAGTTTGGCTTGATCATGTAAACAATTTCCTTATGTTAAGTACAAGAAAGCTCTTTCAATTTCAATGTACTTTCTTGTATCTTATCAAAGTCACCATAAGCCTTTAAAAATCAAGAAATCAACATAAAGTGATACTATAAGCCTACCAATATTTTTAAAATTATTTTCCAAATGTTAATGTTTTTTGTAGTGACCCAAGCTTTAAGCTTTTTCTTTTGTGTAGACAACCGACTGACAAAAGGCATTCTCGGCTTTGCTCTTCTTATTCAATGCTGTAAAAACAGTGCGTCGGAAGTGAAATGCATTTTCCTCACTTCAATCACTTCAATATGGAGGGAAACATAAAGCTGCCTGTTAACAGATGAAAACCGTACCAAGTATTCTCAAGGCATAACTCCCAACAGAGCTAACGAGGTAATCACCGGGCTCAAGAGAACCCCTGATTTTTTTTTAACATCAGTGATTCATATTCAGAAATTATCATTGTGTGTAGGTTTGGTTCACACAAAAGAAAATCACTGACTTTTAAAAAAATGTTTATTTCACTTTTTAAATATTTATTTATTCATTTGGCTGTGCCAAGTCTTAGTCTCAGCATACGGGAATTTTTAGTTGCGGCATATGAACTCTTAGTTGCGGCATATGAAGTCTTAGTTGTGGCATATGAACTCTTAGTTGCGGCATTTGGGACATAGTTCCCTGACCAGGGACTGAAACCTGGCCCCTTCCATTGAGATTTGGGAGTCTTAGCCACTGGATGACCAGGGAAGTCCCAACATTTTTATTTATAGGTGATAAAATGCAGACTGAGTATTACTTCCAACAGAAGTACTAATTCCTAATGAGCTAATTAAAGAAAACTGGATCATGGCAGAATGTATTGAGCAAAAGATGTCTCTAAAACCACATCCTAGGTAGATAACCCTAAGGCAGGGGTCCTCAACCTCCGGGCCACAGACCAGTACCTCCTGTCAGATCAGCAGCAGCATTAGATTAGAAATAAAGTGCACAGTAAAAGGAATGCACTTTAATCATCCCAAAACCATCACTGCCCACTTCCTCAGTCCTTGGAAAAGTTGTCCTCCACGAAACCGGTCCCTGGAGCCGAAAAGGTTGGGGACCGCTGCCCTAAAGGTTAAAAATACTACACTTTGCCTCTGCAACCTATTAGATTATCCCAGAAATTGTACAACAGATTAAAGACAATCAATATTTTTTAATTACAATCTGTTGGCATTCATTGAATGAATGACTGACTGATAGATGAACTGATTGGCTGATAGACTAAAGACAACCTACTAATAGGCTGATCAATTAACTTTAAATGAATCATTTAATTTTACAAAACATTTCAGATCTATATTTCTTCACAGAATTCAAAGACAGAAAATACTACTGTAACTCAAACTTGGTCATTTATTTGCAATCTTGGGAGCTCAGGTACATTCTTTTCCGGGGCAGGGGGAGCGGAATATTGAATAGTGCTGGTTCAAAGTTATTCACTCAACAAATATTGATAGACTGCCTACTAGGATAA
Source organism: Cervus canadensis (assembly GCF_019320065.1). Taxonomy (NCBI): domain Eukaryota; kingdom Metazoa; phylum Chordata; class Mammalia; order Artiodactyla; family Cervidae; genus Cervus; species Cervus canadensis. The sequence continues at coordinate 50,571,541 of NC_057405.1, read as the reverse complement.
GAACACCAGGGTATGGAATCATAGATGGAAAGCTTACAGTCTGCCTACAAGTTTGTTTTCTAGCTACTGAGATAATCATACATAATTATATGTGTCCACATACAAAAAAAGAGCAGACAAATGAGTGACTTCCAAAATAAGAGCTTTTAGCAGTGCAATGAGATCTCAGAAAGATAGAGCAGTAAGAGTGAAGGTGGGATTTCATCCTGAATATGCAGGGATTTCAACAAAAGCTCAATGAGCAAGAAGAGGGGTCAAGAGGCTGACATTCAGTCAGTATGCCTCAGTTTGAATATGGAAGTTGTTAAAATGTGGAGATACTTGCATACAAGGTGGTAATTGGGAATATTTTCATTTCTCCACTTTTATTTTCTCACTCATGTATAAAATGACACATAATTTTACAAAAATGCATTAAGCATGCTCACGTTGCTTCTTCCATTTTTCCCCATTTCCTTTTTTGTCTGATTCCTCCCTTTGGTCTTCCCATTCACATCCATATTTCCCACATATATCCATGCCTTTTCTCCTCCAGGGATCTATCTCAACAATCAATAGCTCTTCTCTGTAGTCATATAATCTCATACAGAGCTATACCTAACTCGGCATGGGCACAAACACACAGACTCATTCAGAACACTCACACAGATGTAACATGCGCACATATATTTACACATATATTTTATATCTATATTTTTACTTATTGTTTTCTTGTTCAACAATATCTTTTAGAAAATCCTCTAAATCATCTGCTACAGTTCCACTTTGTTTTTTTAATATAGATAAAATGTTATATGGCATGAGTATATAATTTATTCAATGATTCTCTTAATAGAAACGTACTGTATTTCCTTTTTTTGCTACAACAAACAACACTTAAATAAAGAACCACTTACTTCTGTCTTTGCACATAGTGCTTTTATGTATATGGGATAAGATCTTACGAGTATACTGCTTGTGTGTATATATTTAATTTTAACAGATACTGCCAGATGCTTTCCAAAAAGGCTGTAATGCTTCTCATTTCCACCAGCAATGTATGAAAGTACCCTTTCCCCCACAGCCCAGCCAACACTATATGCAAAAGCTCTATTCTATTTCTGCCAGGCTGATGAGCGTGAAGAGAAAGATCGCTTATTTTCAAATTGCCTTTCCCTGACTGAGAGTAAACTTGAGCATCTTTTCATATGCATATTGGCCAAGAGCCCTGAAAAATGAAGAAGTTTAGTTTTTCTTCTTTTTAGGGATACCCCATAGGGCTTTTTAAAGTATACCTAAAAACAAGTTTATCTAGCATACCCATGTGAGTAAAATGGGATTCTCTCTAGATATTCAAAACTAAGCCAGCCTGGAAAAGATACTCAGCTGTGTTCCCCAGAGTCATTGAGGAATTCCTTAGTTCCAACCTGAAGTATCTAAGAGCAGCGGTCCCCAACCTTTTTGGCATCTGGGATCAGTTTCATGGAAAACAATTTTTCCACAGACCAGAGTAGATGGGTGGTTTCAGGATGATTCAAGCACATTACATACATTGTGCATTTTATTTCTATTATTATTATACCACCTCCACCTCAGATCATCAGGCATTGGATCCCAGAGGTGAGAGACCCCTACTAAGAGGGCTCAGTATGGCCGAGGGTTTGCCTTGGGGGCTGTGGAGTGAGTACGGCATAAAGACCTAAGTCCACTGGTGGAGCTGGCTGGGCAGTCTGCACTGCCTTCAGACTTTTCTCTTTAGCACACGCTGTAGTGCACAAGCCCATCTGCTCTCCGCAGGACACATCCCGTGTGCTAATAAAACCAAGAGACACTGAGGTGCTATGGCAACCTGACGGTTCATATGAATTCCCAAAAGAGCCATATGAGAAACAATTCAAGGAAAATATAAAAAGACGCCATTCTAAGAGATTTTCCTGGTCATGTTCTAATGTTGAAGAATTCAGGGAGACATATACACTTGACATTAAAATCATGTCCTGTGATTTTTAATGGTTAAGAAATATTTGCAAGCACTATATACTGAATTTATATTCAAAAGCACCTGTGTTTTCTTTTTCTTTTGTCTTTTTACTCAGGAGTAGGGGTGGAGTAAATATGCAAGGCTGAAGTTATTTCTTTCCAAGAATATACTCAATGAAATTTTAAACAAAGTGTTTCTCTAAAAAGACTGAAAAAGAAAGGAGGACTTCATCAGGTAGGTCATAAAAGTGCTAAACATGGAGAAGTCAGAGCCATAATGATGCTCCAAATTAGCTTCCCCGAGGAGGGGATTCTGGCCATAACCCTTGTTAAGTGCTGTAATGTGCAGTGAGTAAAATGCATTATTCATGTAATACTTGAACATACTCTGGGAATTTCTGAAGGACTCCAGGAGAAAAATATGATTTGTCTTTCAGGTGATGAGAAGAATCTGGATCCTGATTTCAAGCAAATAATACAATTCAAGAGCAGCTTGCATTGATTTCATAATCTTTAGAGTCTCCCTTCCCTCCCCAGTAAAAGCAGAGGAAATACAATTTAATCAGTTGGGTAAGAACCTGTGCTGATTATCTGAGCCCTCTCCTGAATTCTCAAAGGTGGGACTGCCATTCCTAATGCAGGATTTGCATTCAGCCTGCCTTTGCTAAGTACACAACTGCTGTTATTTGTGTATGCGAATTATTTCTTCTATAACAAGGCTGGAATTACATTTGGGAATTTAACTCAAATTAGGTATTCATAACAGAAGCAACTTTTTTAATGTCATAAAAAGCACCACTGGTACTTAAAACCTAGACTGTCACAAAGTATCCTGCCTCTCCCCGCATACCTTCAGGTTCTAACCCCATCATTAAATTTTCTGTCAAAATATTTTCTAAGTTATTACCAGTGGAATGAAGGGAATTCAGGTGAGAGTCAATGCTCACATCTCAAAAATTCTGTTTTTTAAAAAAATAATATTCAGCAGACATTTACTCCCGTTTCTTTGGAAACTTGGTGGCAGAAGTGGCCCAAGGATGCTTTCAAAAAGAACAAGAATTTATTTAGGACACATTACTTGCATTTGTGCACTTGCATGCTAAGTCGCTTCAGCTGTGTCCAACTTTTTCAGACCCTAGGGACTGTAGCCCACCTACGGCCTGTTCATCTGTTCATGCGATTCTTCAGGCATGAATCCTGGAGCGGATTGCCATGCCCTCCTCCAGGGGATTTTCCCAACCCAGGGATGGAACCCATGTCTCTTATGTCTCTTTACCACTAGACAGGTTCTTTACCACTAGCGCCACCTGGCAAGTCCTACTAGTACTTAAGTGTTACTAAAGTTGGCTACTAAATAATTAAGAAAATAAAACCAGGATGATATTAATAACTTCAAATATTACTCAGCAAGGTAGTGGTCTTTAAACTTTCAGAACTCATGCCTGGAGCCTCAATTTCTTATCTCTAAAATGGAGGTGATGCCTATGGTAAACTAAATTATGACAAAGGA
>NC_057405.1:50202889-50268062 GCF_019320065.1 Cervus canadensis | reverse complement strand
ATGCTTTTGAACTGTGGTGTTGGAGAAGACTCTTGGGAGTCCCCTGAACTGCAAGGAGGTCCAACAGTCCATCCTGAAGGAGATCAGCCCTGGGTGTTCATTGGAAGGATTGATGTTGAAGCTGAAACTCCAATACTTTGGCCACCTGAAGCAAAGAGCTGACTCATTTGAAAAGACCCTGATGCTGGGAAAGACTGAGGGCAGGAGGAGAAGGAGACAACAGAGGATGAGATGAGTGGATGGCATCACTGACTCAATGGACATGAGTTTGGGTAAATCCCAGAATTGGTAATGGACAGGGAGGCCTGGTGTGCTGCAGTTCATGGGGTTGCAAACAGTCAGACATGACTGAGCCACTGAACTGAACTGACTGAACTGTGATGTTTTTCTGGAACTCTCTTGCTTTTTTGATCATCCAGCAAATATTGGCAAATTGATCTCTGGTTCCTCTGCCTTTTCTAAATCCAGCTGGAACATCTGGAAGTTCTCAGTTCACATACTGGTGAAGCCTGGCTTGGTGAATTTCGAGCATTACTTTGCTAGTGTGTGGGATGTGTGCAATTGTGTGGTAGTTTGAACATTCTTTGGCATTTCCTTTCTTTGGGATTGGAATGAAAACTGACCTTTTCCAGTCCTGTGGTCACTGTTGAGTTTTCTAAAGTTGGTGGCATACTGAGTGCAGCACTTTCACAGCATCATCTTTTAGGATTTGAAAGAGCTCAACTGGAATTCCATCACCTCTGCTAGATTTGTTCATAGTGATGCTTCCTAAGGCCCACTTGACTTCTCATTCCAGGATGTCTGGCTCTAGGTGAGTGATCACACCATTGTGGTTATCTGGGTCATGAAGATCTTTTTTGTGTAGTTCTGTGTATTCTTGGCACCTCTTCTTAATATCTTCTGCTTCTGTTAGGTCCATACTCTTTCTGTCCTTTATTGTGCCCATCTTCGCATGAAACGTTCCCTTGGAATCTCTAATTTTCTTGAAGAGATCTCAAGTCTTCACCATTCTATTGATTTCCTCTGTTTCTTTGCATTGATCACTGAGGAAGGCTTCCTTATCTCTCCTTGCTATTTTTTGGAACTCTGCATTCAAATGGGTATATCTTTCCTTTTCTCTTTTGCCTTTTGCTTCTCTTCTCACAGCTATTTGTAAGGCCTCTTCAGACAACCATTTTGCCTTTTTTCATTTCTCTTTCTGGGGATGGTCTTGATCACTGACTCCTATACAATGTCACGCACCTCCATCCATAGTTCTTAGGCACTCTGTCTATCAGATCTAATCCATTGAATCTGTTTGTCACTTCCTCTGTATGCCATAGGGATTTGATTTAGGTCATACATGAATGGTCTATTGGTTTTCCCTACATTCTTCAATTTAATTCTGAATTTGGCAATAAGGAGTTCATGATCTGAGCCACAGTCAGCTCCCGGTCTTGTTTTTGCTGACTGTATATAGCTTCTCCATCTGGAGGAGTAGAAGGACGTGTGCTCATCTTCCCCTGCGAGAACTCCAAAATTACAGCTCGCTGCTGAACAACCGTTGACAGGAGAATGTTGGATCCCACCAAAAAAAGATACCCCATGTCCAAGGGCAAAGGAGAAGCCCCAGCAAAATGGTAGAAGGGGCAAAATCATGTTTAGAATCAAATCCCATACCTGCCAGAGATGCTCGGCAGGCTCAAACAGTGCAATATAGGAGTCATTTAATTTTTTCACCTGGAATATAATCTATTATGTATTTAACTGGAGTTGGAAACAACCAACCCCAAGCCTTAACAATACTCGAAAAGAGCTGGTTAATGAATTGGAGCCCAGCTCACTAAATCTGCCTGCAGAACTGTTTTCTCCATTTCTGAGTTAGGGTTATATCTTAATCTCCTATAAGAAAAACACATCATTTAAAAATTAAAGAGGAAAAAAGCTTACAAGCTAGAAATATAATTTTTCCTTCATGTGGTAAGTTTGCTGTTTTCAATATTTTAATACAAAGGGACTGTCCTATTACCCAGTGGGGAAGGAGAAGTCTACAATGATCCCCAAGACTCCCTTTGAGTGGGAGCAGGACCTGCAAACTTGATAGGATATCACACCTATAACTAGGTTGGGTTATATGGAAAAGGTGAAAGGATTTTGCACAAGTAATTAGGGTCCCTAATCAGGTTAAATTCATTAAAAGGGAGATTATCCTAGATGAGGTTCACCTAATCCAACAAACCTATTATTTAAAAACAGAGAGTCTAGAGATCTGAGACAGGAGAAGTCAAGAGAATTCTCCAGCTGGCCTTGGAGAAACAAATAGTCATATGTGAACTGCATTTGAACATACAGTCTGGGCACGGAGCTCTTCAGTCTTATGGCTGCAAGTCATTGCATTCTGCTAGCAACCTGAATGAGCTTGGAAGAGGACTCCAAAACATAGATGAGATTACGGGCCCAGCTGATATTTTGATTTTAATTGAGTGAGACCCTAAACAGAGCTGATTCATACCTTGACTCCTAACTTACAAAAACTGTAAAATAATAATGTATATTGTCTTAAGCTATTAAACTTGTCATTCATTGTACAGCAATGAAAACTAATATACCCAGTAAGTTGTTGGTTGAGTTCTATGGTATGGTGGAAAGGACATTAGAAGCCTAAATTTTTATGCAATTAGTTATGTAAATAATTTCCTGGTTAGATAAGTTACTTTCCTGATTAGAGAAATTAACTTCTTTTTTCCTTGACTATCTCCTTTATAATCCATGGAAGAACTACATGTAGCTTTAAGGAACAGTTCCCATAGTCCATCCATTTCCTTTGCTTATACAAGTGGCTGGAACCACCATGGTCCACTTTGCAATACACAGGACTACATGGTGCTTAGCTAGAGTTAGCTGGTCCAAAAGTAGGTTTGAGATTTAAATATCCAATTTTTCTTATTAAGATGTATACCACTGACCGGGATTGAAATAATGGATGTGGACACATTTTAGACAGCCAATTCTAAATAGAAAGTAATTTACAAATTCATATAACTTTGTGATGGGAGTCTGAAGATCTAGGTGTACAGTCTATCTCTGCCACTAACTCACTGTGTCATCTTAGGCAAGGCCTGAATCTCTATACATAATTTTTACAGTATATTATTAGAAAAAATTATTTAAAGCCCTTCTAGTGCAAATATTCTAAGATTGTGTTAGTTCCTAACTACTTGTTTCAATAGGTCTGAGCCTGCACTAGCTCAGATGACTGTTTTGTTCTACCCACTAGAAACATTGGTTTTACTTTTCTTTTCTCTAAATGAAGAGTTTCCCTCATAGCTCAGTCAGTAAAGAATCTGCCCACAATACAGGAGACCTGGGTTCAATTCCTGGGTCAGGAAGATCCTCTAGCAAAGGAAATGGCAACCCACTCCAGTATTCGTGCCTGGAGAATCCCATGGACAGAGGAGCCTGGCAGGCTACAGTCCATGGGGTCGCAAAGAGTTGGACAAGACTGAGTGACTAAACCTCCAAATGAAGAGTAGCACTGATGAAAACTGCCCATAGAAGTGCCCTTATAACCTCCTTGGCATCCACCCAGCAGCGCCTGAGGGAAAAATATGAGTGGCTAAGGAGGAAAGGAACAGAAAGGCACCAACAGGAGATTGAATAGGGATAAGAAAACAAAGGCTACAGAGACAGGAATTACACATGTAAAGGTAATGACTAAAAACTTCCACAGGCTCATTTCCTTCCAGAGAAGGAATTCCAGAGATGAAATTATTCAAGAGATCCATATAGAGAGGACTTTATCTAGATTCCAATATCTAAGAAACTGATGAACAGGCCTCTAGCCTACCTACAACATAATTTAGAATGCCCCTAGAAAAAATATAGGATATACAGAATTTTAAAGGAACCTCAGATTTCACTTACAAGATTCTACCCTTATTAAAGAAGAATTAGTCTCTAAGAGACACCCTGAAATAATAATATCACTAAGATCCTAGAAGACAGTCAATGTTTAATAACTTTTTTGCATTATCTAGAACATAACTGCATAAAAATGCTTTTTAAAGTCCTACTGCAGATGATGTGCTATTTAATAAGATCTGTAAATAATACCACCAAGGAAAGAACAATTCAACCATCTGTCCCTTTGAAACATGAGTGAGCACATCTTTACGAGTCTTAAAATAAGTTGACAGAGAATGCCTTGGGGGATATAGGGTAACTATGCTGTCCTTTAAAGAAATCTAACTCCTATTTCCAGTTTTTTAAGGAATCTCCACACTGCTCTCCATAGTGCTGCCATACGACACAGCAAATCCCACTCCTGGGCATATACACCTAAGAAACCAGAATTGAAACAGACATGTGTACCCCCAATGTTCATCGCAGCGCTGTTTCCAATAGCCAGAATATAGAAGCAACCTAGATGCCCACTGGCAGACAAATGGATAAGAAAGCTGTGGTACATATGCACACTGGAATATTATTCAGCCATTAAAAAGAATGCATTTGAGTCTGTTCTAATGAGGTGGATGAAACTGGAGCCTATTATGCAGAGTGAAGTAAGTCAGAAAGAAAAACACCAATACAGTACACTAACACATATATATGGAATTTAGAAAGATGCTAACAATGACCCTATATGTGAGACAGCAAAAGAGACACAGATGTAAAGAACAGTCTTTTGAACTCTGTGGGAGAAGGTGAAGGTGGGATGATTTGAGAGGGTAGCATTGAAACATGTATATTACCATATGTGAAGCGGATCGCTGGTCCAGGTTCGATGCTTAGAGACAGGGTGCTCGGGGCTGGTGCACTGGGATGACCCTGGGGAATGGGATGGGGAGGGAGGTGGGAGGGGGTTCTGGATGGGGAACACATGTGCTCCCGTGGTTGATTCATGTTGATATATGGCAAAAACCACTACAATATTGTAAAGTAATTAGTCTCCAATTAAAATAAATAAATTAATTTAAATTAAAAAAAAATATATATATATATAACTCCTAAGATCCCTGACACCTCAGGGTGTATCAATCAAAAGCAAACTACCTGGAATTTTCAACAGCATCAATTTTAAATGATCTGATAACTAAAAGGGAAATAAACATATTCTTATTAACAAATGTTTCAATATAAAGTCCATGGAAGATATAATTCATACCGTCTATGTCTGCAGGGTTCTTGAACAGACAAAGAGGGAGGGGGGCGTTGTCTAAGTCATAGATACTAACAACGTTGTTAAGAACTAAGACAAGAATTTTGAACTTCATAGTACCAATAAAAATTATAGTTCAATAGAGAGAAAGCTGTTATTTCCCCCAGATTTCAGCCTAGCTTTCTATAGTAGATAAAAGTAAATGCTATATTGAGAAACTCTTTTGTGGAAGAAGGTGCTAAATCTCCAATTACATCTCAAAAAGAAAAAAAAAAGTCAGTAGTTACTCATCATAGAAAATGACATATATTCTGAGATCAAGAATCAGCCACCTGCCTGGGACATAGAGTGAGAGAAAGATTTTAAAAAATCTATCTTACAGTCTGTGATATCATAAGTGTGATAAGAAAAATGACAGAGAAGATTAATACATAGCATAGCTGCACGGTCAGAGCTAAAATTAATGGCCTTCCGAGCTCTTTTCTGAATCTCTCATGAGTGTCCAAAAAAGTCCTTTTGAAATCTACAAAGTCTCACATTGCATTCTGGGGTCATGAGGCGAAAAATCAATTATGAAATAATTTTGCAAGCCATTTTAAATTTTATACAGTAAAAATCACAAGTATGTATGTACACAGATATATGTGTACATGCATATGTGTATGTAAACATAAATAATTTTCTACAAAATTCTTACCTTGCATACCCTACTCTTTTAATCCTCATGGCCTTAAGCTTTGACTATCATGACACCTCATAATTTGGAGTTCTATCTGTGAAATATTTCCTCCTCAGATATAGAAAACAAAATCCAAATGACAAAGAAAGATAAACTGCAGGCAAACTAGAGAAGGATAGAAAAACTATTTTGAAAGAAAAATTTAAAGAGACCTACAGACACCAAAAAGGGAAAGAAAAATGATTATTATAAACATTGGGCAGGTGTAAAAGGATGATACGTGCTCATAAAGAGTCTGTATTCTGAGAAAAATGCAGAGGAATTTTGAGGAGTGAATGGCAAGGATTAGCCATTTCTGATACACACTTTCTTGCCAGTTAGAGAGCCATCTTTAAATGAATAGAATAATTAATGAGTCACAGCACATTAAAAATTGAAAGTTTATAAATTTAAACAAATTGAAGCTTATTTTAAGTCCAAAGAAATATTTTCTGATTATCACAGAGACTGCTTTACCCCTACACAAGTGTAGGCATACCTGTGTTGGAAAAAAGTGCAACATAAACATGTTTGTTCTTTTGATACTCAAATAAATACTGCATTTAGTTACTGTAGTGACTGGGAAAAACTGGAAAATTCTACTTCAGAAAAATTCAGTGGGAAGGATAAGGTTAGGAGTAAAGTGTATAGTATGGGCTTCCCAGGTAGGGCAGTGGTAAAGAATATGCCTGCCAATGCAGGAGACGCCAGAGCCGCAGGTTCAATCCCTGGGTCGCTTATGTAGACCCAGGTGCCCGCCCCCAAGGTGAATGAGGGAGTAAAGGCCTCTGGGTTTGGTTGTAGCTTCATCATAACCCGCCATGAGATTACGCGGTCCTTCCCTGTGCCTTGTCAGCAGACATCATCTACCCCATTCCCACAGGCTCGTTCTTGTCTGCCTGTAAATCTGAGGTATGGTGAGGCAAAGACGGTTCCCCAAGGTCTCACAAGATGTCCGGTGGCAGAGTGAAGACCTGTCAGGATATCTGGCCTGAACCACCAAGCCCCCAGACGGCACAGGAGTCGAGCGCAAGTATTAGGAAAGCGCTAGTCACTCAGTGTCTGACTCTTTGTGATCCCGTGGACTGTAGCCCATCAGGCCTTTTTGTCCATGGGATTCTCCAGGCAAGAATACTGGAGTGGGTTGCCATTCCCTTCTCCAGGGGATCTTCCTGACCCAGGGATTGAACCCAGTTCTCTTGAATCACAGGCACATTCTTCACTGTCTGAGCCACCATGTTGTTGGCAGGTATTAGGAGCAGCACGCTAATGGAAGCAAGGATGGCTGCCAAGAGTCCGGGAGGGAAAGAAAACAACTTCAACATCAGAACTGTAGCATCCTTCAGAGCGCTGATGGGCTTTCCTAGTGGCTCAATGGTAAAGAGTTTGCCTGCAATGCAAAAGCCACAGGAGACATGGGTTCGATTCCTGGGTCAGGAAGATCCCCTGGAGAAAGAAATGGCAACCCACTCCAGTATTGTTGCCTGGAGAATCCCATGGACAGAGGAGCCAGGCAGGCTACAGTCCATGTGGTCGCAAGAGTCAGACATGACTTAGCAACTAAGCCATCACCACCATCAGAGCTCTGAAGAGGATCTAGTTAATGCTCTTAGTTTAAAAAAAAAAAAAAAAAGAGGTATGTTACATTGTGTTAGTTTTCCTCCTGCGGCTGTAACAAATTACCACCAACTTGGCAATTTAAATCAACACAAATGAATTTTCTTACCTTTCCAGAAGTCGGAATTCGAAACAAGTCTCAGCAGCTTAAAATCCAGGTAGTAGAGCTGTGTTCCTTCTGGAGACCCTTGGGGAGAATCCATTTTCTTCCATGGCTCAAAGTTCCCTTCCATCTCCAAAGCCAGCCAGGGCCATACTGCTGACCAACTCCTGACCCAACTCCTCTGACTCCTGCTTCCTCTTATGATTATACTGAGCCCACCTGGATAATTCAGACTAATCTCCTTATCCTAAATTCAGTTCAGTTCAGTTCAGTCGCTCAGTTGTATCCAACTCTTTGCAACCCCATCAATTGCAGCACACCAGGTCTCCCTGTCCATCACCAGCTCCTGAAGTTTACTCAAACTCATGCCCATTGAGTCAGTGATGCCATCCAGCCATCTCATCCTCTGTCGTCCCCTTCTCCTCCTGCCCCCAATCCCTCCCAGCATCAGGGTCTTTTCCAATGAGTCCACTCTTCGCATAAGTTGGACAAAGTACTGGAGTTTCAGCTTCAGCATCAGTCCTTCCAATGAACACCCAGGACTGATCTCCTTCAGGATGGACTGGTTAGATCTCCTTGCAGTCCAAGGGACTCTCAAGAGTCTTCTCCAACACTACAGTTCAAAAACATCAATTCTTTGGCGCTCAGCTTTCTTTATAGTCCAACTCTCACATCCATACATGACCACTGGAAAAACCATAGCCTTGACTAGATGGACCTTTGTTGGCAAAGTAATGTCTCTGCTTTTTAATATGCTATCTAGGTTGGTCATAACTTTCCTTCCAAGGAGTAAGCGTCTTTTAATTTCATGGCTGCAGTCACCATCTGCAGTGATTTTGGAGCCCAAAAAAATGAAGTCTGACACTGTTTCTACTGTCTCCCCATCTATTTCCCATGAAGTGATGGGACCAGATGCCATGATCTTAAGTTTTCTGAATGTTGAGCTTTAAGCCAACTTTCTCACTCTCCTCTTTCACTTTCATCAAGAGGCTTTTTAGTTATCCTAAAGTCAACCTTAATTCCATTGGCAACCATGACATACTCGTTATGTTTCCAGGGATTAGAATGCACACAGTTTTGAGGTGTCATTATTTTGCTACCACGCATCTTTCTAGGAAAACATTTCATGAATGATGTTAAAATGAAGTAGCTTTTGGTTTTTTAATGATTTGGAAAGTTTATATATGATTCCTTGAAGTTACTTGGGGGAAATAAAGGCATTTCTCTTCTTGAAAATTAGTTTATTCTGAAAAAGAAAAGCTATGTTGTCTGCAATAGTACTTACACATTTAGGAGCTTGGATAGATTATATAAATCATTGTAAATAATACTATGTGACTGTAATAAATTTTAAAAACTTCACATTTTCCTGCTGCTTCAGCATCCCCACAAACAGGCTGTGAGCAGCTCATGCAGGGGACCAAGTGAACTAATGTGGTAGGCTGGTCCTGCCCCAAGTTCCCCTTCCTGCCTTCTCCTGATTGTGACCTGTGACATTCAAACAGACCCATGAAATCTCCTCACGCCTTTTCATCTGTGTGCTCCATCTCCACCCACAATAAAGGCACTTGTGGCCAAGTTCTCAGTCCCTCCCAACTCCCCATTTCCCTGGCTAAGCCTGCTCCCTTGACCTCTCCCCATGTGGCCCCTGGGTATGGCCTGGGGGCCTCCCTCTTCTAGAACCTGTGAATATAATAAATCTTTTAATTTCATATGCCTCTCCACATGTAACTCCAGAGATGGGTATGCAGGAATGAGTCTTAAAGATCTCACAGGTGAACTTAATTGCCCATTTACAGCACAGTAACTATGAAATGCTTATAAAGGACATAGTAATCAGTCAAAGAAAAAAACTTTATAAATAACTGGCACCAATGTATCTTTCTACATAATTTTATCTCTCTGTGTCACATCGGACATATTCATCTAGTTGAGAAGTTGTCATCTCTGTATACCTTTAGCCCCTCATCATCACTCTAGACCTTTCCTTCTAACATCCCCAAACCCTTACCAGACCCAAAAAAGCCAACATTTTTCACAGGAGTCTGATTCTTTGTGACCCCACAGACAGTAGCCCACCAGGCTCCTCTGTCCATGGAATTTCCCAGCAAGAATATTCAGGTAGGTTGCCATTCCTTCCCAGGGGATCTTCCTGACCCAGGGATCCAATCCACATCTCCTACATTGCAGACAATCTTTACCGCTGAGCCACTGGGGAAGCCTTCACATATCAGTAAAGGAGATCAACTATTTTAAGTGCCCAACTGTTCTATAGTTCTAAATTTAGTTAATTGACCATCTGCCCTTATAGCCATCTGCTGAAAAACCAAATGTCACCAAAGATAAAAGAAGAATTAACTAGTATAGTTGAAAATCATAGCATTTTAAAAGCATGATACTCTATTAAAGATAATAGTTGAAAATATTTTGAAACATGTAATAATGTCATCCAAATTTTTATTTTTCTAGCTAAAAACATTGTTGGTTAAAGAGGTGGTGGATGACTAATTCCAGAACACACTGAAAGAAAAGATCCAATGAGAGAATTTAGTACATGGTGTGTGTGGGTGTGGGTGTGTGCATTCCAGTTACAGCGCATTTACCCAACCACTAAGTTCTGCAGCAAATCACAATTTGTCAGGTGTGGAGGTGTGGCCCTGAGCAGCTTACAGTCATTAGTTTTGGTTCAATGCTTATAGCCTGAGGAACAAAGGCGTTACATTCTATGCACATTTAAAAAGCAATTTCATAAGCTTAAATGCCAACAGTTTCTCATAAATGTTGCTATAATTATTTTAAATCACCTAATAATATTCCAGGGAAAAAAGGACTTAACTCTGTTAAACCCAAATCCATTTCACAGAAATCATCAGCATGGCCCAGAGCTGGGAGATTTTTTGTTTTTTTTTTTTTCTGAATCAAGATGTCTGTCCTAGTTCAATTATTATTATAGTTTCTAAGAAGCCATCGCTAGGCAGGCATAAAAAAGTGATTCAATTGATTTAAAGAATACTGACTAATGTGGAAGATTAATAGACTAGGGAGATGCACAAAAGGCTTCTTTTCTGGGCTAAAAATCTCCAACCTGATCTTTATCTACCAGCATGGGAAAATCATAAGAGATTATTTTACATTCAAATCAGTTACCATTTCATTGTTAGCCTGTCTACCACTTCCTTCAGGAATCCTGTTTTCACAAAATGAAAATAATGAGAAAATATGATCTATGCAAATATGAAGAAAGTCAAAATAATGATCTACTAAAGGCTTCTCTCATAAAAGCATCAGAACTTCTGAATAAGCAAATGTATTTTCCTTTCCAAAGAATCAAGTTTCTTGTTGGTTTATATTTTATTCTTTATGAAGTATTCTTATTACCTGGGTCTATGTGACAGGAAATGAAATATACTTGGATAGGTTTTTTATTCTGTGCATCAGTATCTTATCTACAATGATTCTCTGTACTTCGCATAACCAGTCATACTCATAGGTACTGGCCATGATCCTTGGATTTGGCGGTTTAGGAGGCCAAAGAACAAACCTATTAAGCACCCAGCCTAAGCTCACTGGGTCAAGGTGTACTAGGTAAGCAAAATGAAATTGCTTTTTCATAGCTAAGTAACAACTGAATACTATTCCCTTAAAAATTCTTAAAATTTTATGATATACTTGAAATTTTTCATAACAAAATGCTGGAGAAAAATAAGCATATTCATAGAGTTAACCTAATAGTATTTCCTAGTTCTAAACCCTGGAATCTCTGAAAGTAGACTCGTCAACCTTCTGTGCCTTGATCCCTAAGTTCTAGCCACTTCTGCTTAAGTAATCAAAGCCCCAGATCCTGCCTGGTAGCATCTAGCATGCTACTACCCAAAACCTGTATAAAGCACACCAGTGGAGCTGAATGGATAGGGTCTCTTCCTGCCTTCAGGAAAACATCCTTGCAATTGACTTCCTGTATTTCTGAAAATAGGCCACCTAACTTTCTTGTGTTCAAGAGACCCCTAGTCATCAGTACGGAGGTCACCTAGGCTTTCAGAGCTAGGTGCCAGCGCCCTCTGGAAGCCCTTTCGTGTAATCATCTAGACGTGCTGTATCTACCTGGGTTTTGGTATGCCTTTCCTCTTCAGCTTGCCACCCACACTGTGCAGTCTCTAGAGCATCAGCCTCCAAGCTTTTCCCAGTTCAGTCTTTCTTTAAAGTAGCACCAGTTTCAAGATCCACTCCGATGTGGCTGTTGATTATGAGGACTTGTTCAACGCATCACTGTCTGTAGAGTTGAGATAGTCGTATCATCTATTTTAACTGGTTATAGTCCATAGCTTCAGAATGGTTGCACCATTTGGGGAAAAGGAAGGTCTTCCTTCCACAGACAAACCAACTGGACTGTTTACTAAACATTGAACCAGTATTTACTGAGCCTTAAACATTCAACCAGTATTTACTGAGCCAACAATCTATCATGCTGGTCTGTCAAAAAAATTAAAAATAAAAAATTAGCTTCTTCTCACAAGCTTATGATGATTTCCAATGAATTCCAATATAAATATTTATTTATTTTAAAATACAATTTTTAATTATTCCTATTTTTATTTTTATCCAAGTACCAGTCACAAAGTTTTAAAAGTCTAATAGTACTACAAGCCTTATAATAAAAAATTTCAGTATCCCAACTCAATATATCCCCCTCTTAAAATTTCCAATTAAAAAAAGAAGCCTCTGTCAACTCTATTAGCTGATTATTCCGTAATTTAAGAATATATTGTTTATTTTAGTGAACAACTGCTTTCATGATGCTTACAACATGAGAAGAGCTTTCTAAGTAGTTTACTATAGTAACTCATTGAGTCCTCCTGGTAAACTATAAGGCAGTTATTCTTACTTTCTAGCTAGGAAATTGAGGCAGAGAAAGGTCAAGTAACTTTGGCCCAAGGTCACATAGCCAGTAAGTCATGGAGTCAGGATCCTAACCTAAGCAAATCTGGTTCAAGCCAACAATTATAATCACAGCAATGCATATATATTTCTAAGTGGTAATCTGAAACTATTATTTATTAATTTTTAAATTTTTGATAATATCTATAGTCTATGATGAAAAATCAGGATAATAGCCACAGAAAATGCACACACAAAACATAAACCACACACTCACACACACATACATCCCCTCCCCATTCTCCCAATACACATATCATATTTTTGTTAAATTACCATCCAGTTTACATTACTGTAACAGCTGACTCATGCAGTGCACATTGATTACATCTTTCTTGTATAGATTTTGGTTTTTAAGATTTTATTTTCAAGAAAATTTTTAGGTCTTGGACATCACACCTTGAACTATTTGATCTGTTTTGTTAATCATTTGAAGTAGACCTTATCGCTGTGATCTTAATTGCTTTAAATTGACCCTGTTTCCCACATGAAACAGTTTTCAGAAGATGGCCTAACTGGACATGAAGAAGAGGTTAAACCCCCAGGCTCTCCTAGATTGTAGTTGGCACATATGACTCCAGTAAAGAATACAGACTTAAATGAAGGACTATATCCATTGCTGTATTTATGTGCATATTTCTTCCCTCTTATCAGTAGATATTTTATTGCTGAACTTACAGAATTGAAATGATGCACATTCCCCTGACTAATGCTGACCAAACACCTAGAAAACTCTAGAATTTCCACAATTTAGTTTGAAGAATATTCCCACTCCCACCTCCAATCCCATGTACAGAAGCTTTAAGATGCTAGGAACGAGCAACTGAAGAGCAATTACCAGTGCTCCTTTTATTTTTACAAAAATAAAAAAGGCACACCAAAATTATTTCATAGCTCTTACTTAGGCTTTGAAAGTCACAGAAACACATGAGAAGAGAATTGACAGAGTGGGCATCAGATGTTTAATTCAAAACTTAATGATGACACACAGGAAATATAACACTATTAAAATTAGAGGTACATTGACAATTAAATGTATAGTATTGCTGAAAGTATTTCCAAATTTGTTGAAAGTTAACTTGATTATTTTAAATATATATCATTTGAACTGGATTTAACCTGTATTTATGAATGAATAAACATATCTTTGAATACAAATTAATAATTATAAAACACATCTACAAATTTTTTGAAAAAATTCTTTGTAACAAAGTTTCCCGTAGTTATGTTATTTCCTTTAAAACTTACATTTCAAATAATGTGAAAATGAACTTTCATCTACACTGCTTCCTAATAAACAGAAATTCTGCATAAATGAAGTCTATATTCACAGTACTCAATTAAACTAACTGCAGTGTTAAAATAAAATGCTTTAACAACCTCACATATCAGCTATTCAGTCATTCTCCTTTCAAAACCACCTTTCAATTCTCAGCTTGAAAAGCAAAACATAAAGTCAGTCTTATATATTGATAAGTTTGAAATTACAATATATTTTCGTTTATGTCAGAAGTCATCAGAACTACAAATCCCAACAATTTATTTATAGACAATTTTTTCTAGACCATGTTATTATAAGTGCCTCACCCACTGTGGAAAAATGTTCATCTTGTTTTCAAAACTCAGTCTTCCCTTGGTGCAAGCTTTGAAAACATTAACATTTTTCCCCAGTATCAGCTCAACACAGTAAGAGAAAATAAACCGCATGACATAATTCATTCTGTCAGGAAGAAATCCATCAAGTCATCCTAGACAGTAGAGACTCAGAAATAAGGCATAAGTAATGGATCAGGCTTAGGAACTTAAAATAATGTTCAAATCACAGTAAACATAGAAAATTGACATTAAAAAAAAAAGGCAGCCATCTGACAAATATGCCATCAATACATGCATTCTGCATCCTTTATACAGGCTAGAACTTGTAGATACAGAGTAGAGAGGGTAAATTTAACACATTCATCAAAAAGAGAAAAAAAATTGGAGGATTTGATTCAATATGTGTTTAGCAACTAAACAAATAATTTTAAAGTTTAGTCATCAGCTCTGGTTTCCTCACAACTATCTAATCCTGATCCCTAAAACTAAATATTTTATTAAGTTCCATAGGTTTTACTGGCAGATGCAAGCCTATGCCAGTCCTGTGTCTAACCAGGCATATGCTGGTAATACATCTTGTGAGGCTGGTACACATGATGGAAACAGAATTCCAAGCTCAGATGCAGTGACCCAACAACAGCCGTAAGACTTCCGGTCACCCTGTTCCCCATCCTGCCCTACTGCCAGGTTCAGCTTTGTTTCTAGATAATACAAACAGGATCTAGGACATGCACCTGAGTGAGGCTGCTCTTCTGAAATGTCCCCTACATACCTATGGCTAGGACTCTGACAAGTCCTACAGTCCTACGTTGCCAAGTTCTAGCTTGGTAATAAATCGAAGAAGCAACAGCTCGAATAACCATTCTTAAGAATTTGAAACAATTACCCTGGATATTTTTATATATTTGTTTAAAAAGAGGAATTGTATATAACTTACCAAAAAAATCCATTCATCTCTCTCAGTAAGTGAGAAAACAGAACAAACAAACAAAAAAATGCATGTGGAAGATTTCGTCAATATGAATAACATAACAAATGACCTAATGAACAAATATGCATTTTACATTCACGTTTTAACCAAGTTGTACAAAGTAGACAGGAAATATTTACAAAAACTGACCATATTCTGGTCATGTATGGACATATATAACATATGTAGCACTGAAAATAAGTCAGGAACCTAGCAATATATAAGAACAGTGCCTCAATACCAAGTAGGGTTATCCTGGGAATACAAGGCTAACTCAACATTCAAAAATCAATCAACATAATCCATCATATTTACAGACAAAGGAGATTCAACATCCATGCATGACCTTAATACCTTATAATAGAAGGGCACTTACTGAGCGTGAAAAAGGCACCTGCAAAAAAACTTTAACATCAGACTTAATGGTGGGACACTGAATGCTTTCTCACTAAGATTGGGAACAAGTTTTGAATGATTTCTTCCAGAAAGCTAGAACAAGGGGCGGGGAGTAGAGGGAATTTCCAAGATTTTTCTGGTATCCAAATGTCTATTTTGCTCTTGTACTCCACTATCTGATTTGCTGAATTACATTTCAGTGACTTTAGGAGAAATATCCATCTCTATATATCAAATTATGCAATCCTCTTCTCCTTTTAGAGTCCCATCTTTAAGCATTTTCTCATTTTCCCATCCAGGAAAGATATCTTCATCCAAGGATTCTCCAGCTCCCTTTGTAATTCTTTGATATCCAGGATGGCCCATGATATTTAACAGTTACTTTTGCAATTCCTTCTCCCTGGTCTGTTCAAATCTCAGACTTTATCTTTCTTTTTTTTTTTTTCTCCTTTATTTATTTATTATTTTTTTTTCCAGTGGGTTTTGTCATACATTGATAAGAATCAGCCATAGATTTACATGTATTCCCCATCCTGATCCCCCCTCCCACCTCCCTCTCCACCCGATTCCTCTGGGTCTTCCCAGTGCACCAGGCCCAAGCACTTGTCTCATGCATCCCATCTGGGCTGGTGATCTGTTTCACCATAGATAATATACATGCTGTTCTTTCAAAATATCCCACCCTCACCTTCTCCTACAGAGTTCAAAAGTCTGTTCTGTACTTCTGTGTCTCTTTTTCTGTTTTGCATATAGGGTTATCGTTACCATCTTTCTAAATTCCATATATATGTGCTAGTATGCTGTAATGTTCTTTATCTTTCTGGCTTACTTCACTCTGTATAATGGGCTCCAGTTTCATCCATCTCATTTTTCATAGCAGCATCCAAATTAATCACTTATATAAAGCTGGTAATCAATTAATATGTCTCTAAAAGACTAGAAAATTTCTGCTAAACATTAGAAAAGAGCCAATGAAACGTTGCACCTCACCTGTCATCTGAAAGCTCTAACACCTGTCCATGGCATTCATTTAGGACACCTCTTAGTGCACTTTCTACTGGCATAGTTGTTAAAATTCAAATGAGGCACTAATTAACTGCCACTCAGTTCCTTTTTGCAAGCATCTAGTGCTTTTGTGGCTTCATATAACCACAGAACTATAGAAGTTAAGTAAAGCTAATAGAACATATTTGAAAATAGGAAAATATAGTTAGCAGCATTTCTTTTCCAACTTAAAAACCTAGTTTTCCTACAAAAGGAAATATGAAATCATGCTTTACAGAATTTTGCACTATTAGAGTGAGTGAGTGAGTGAGGTCGCTCAGTCATGTCCGACTCTTTGTGACCCCATGGACTATAGCCTACCAGGCTCCTCCATCCATGAGATTCTCCAGGCAAGAGTACTGGAGTGGGTTGCCATTTCCTTCTCCAGAGGATCTTCCCGACCCAGGGATTGAACCCTGGTCTCCTGCATTGTAGGCAGACGCTTTACCATCTGGTGCACTATTAGAAGCCAAAACAAAATTATAGAAGTGTATAGACAGATAATATAATTTTTTTTCTCCATTCATTTCACTGATGGTAAGGTAGATGACTCTGAGAAGTTTATCAGAAATGGAACTGGATCTTTCAAAAGCTAGGAAAAAAGAGATCATTTATTTATGAGGAATTTCAGATTAAAAACTCAGTGTCTTTTGCCAAACACTTTTTTAAATCACTATCCTGAAGCGCAGAATTTTTGGAAAAATGAAAAAACATGCATAAAAATATCAAGTCTTTCCCCAATAACATGACATTTCCAAATATAGTGATATCCATGCTCATTAACAGCAAAGATTCATTTTCTTTACATTTGATATTGGAATCCTTCTGACATGTAGCTGGTATGTGTGTTTAAAGTCAGTTAGATATATAAAATAACTATATGGTCCGTGCATTTAGCATTTCACCTTGTATATACCCTTTTGACAAGATTAGACTGTAACAGTGTCTTGTTAACACAGACCAAATTATTTTCCGGAAGAGGAAAAGTGCCAGGAGATATAGTACTGAGCACAGTTTCTGACACAAGGTGGTCATTCAATAAGAATTTGTTGAAAGAAGGGAGGGAGGGAAAGAGGGAGGAAAGAGAAAGAAAGCGAGAGAAAGGAAGGAAAGAGTCAAATCAATGTCTTTCTAGTCATATACAAAATAGATGTTTTGCAGTTATAATCGTAAATAAAAATGAGTCATTAAAAATGAAAGCAACTATTTAGAGTGAAGGCAAATTCTTCACTGAAGGCATAAATTAATTACTGCAATTTTATTTCAGATTCCTCTAAATGATTTCTTTCCAATCTCAAACCTCCATGGATTTAATTAAGACTTTTTTCCCCAGGTTTTAGACTTTCTTCCTTAATCATAATATTTTCCTGGGCTTCTTATAGGTAGCTCTGGAACTTCAACCTTTTAAATTCATTTCTTGCTTATCACTCCTACACAAATAACTGGTATTTATTGAGAGGACCTATCTTCTAATATCAAACTACTATATTTGATTAAGATTTTAAAGTTCCATTTGGCTCAGCCACATTGCCTCAAGCTTTTACGGCAATCAGGAATAAATTTATGTAAACTTTGATGTTACCAGAACTTAAAGGGAAACTGCAATATAGGCAAAGGGTTTAGAGAGACATGAGGATATTCTGTCTACAGATTCAAGAAGTCATTCTTAGCCAGGGAAGTTTGGTCTTGTTAAGAGAGGTTTATCTCTGTGGTTTTCTTCCTGCAGTTCTGAGGTTGCAAGTTCAGTTAGCTGCTCTCCAAGCTAAATGCAATTTCCCAAATCATCTTCTTTAGAGGAAAGAGAATGAACTGACCAGCCTAAGTCTCTATCAGCTGCAGCAATAGCAATCACATTAGCTCTCATTGTAAAGGACTAAATTTCCTTTCTGGTGCACATTATCCTCTTGTAAGCTTGATTGAGGTTCTCTAAGTTTTGCTCTGGGACTGGTCACTCTTCACTGGCCATCCAGATTTCAGAACAGTAGAAAAAAGAAAGGAAACCCTGAAGGACAGAGAAGTAACACTCAGGCTTTCTTGACAATCATCCGTTTCCTGCTAGCACTGTTCAGGGTTTTGTGGTTTGTTGGTTTGTTTGGGGCGGGGGAGGGTTGGTGAATGGAAGCAAGTATTTGCTTTACATGTGATAACCCGGAAAGTCTACTTCCCACACATCCTTCTTGAGGTTGTACTTCTAACAACAACAACAACAACAAACGTTCAGGAAGTGGTGAATCCAGTTGAGGAAGAAGTAAAGGGAAATTCCAGGATAATCTAAGGGTGTGAGAACAAGCCATGTAGATCGTAACCAAAAGACCCCAAGAAAGACAGATTTCCCAGAAAAAGAGGGTTACTTCATGCAACAGGCATTAAGATTGCAACGCTGTAAAACTCAAGGATATGGCAAAGACTCATTTTTTTTTAATTAACAGTAAAAATAGAAAGATATATAGATTTCAGGGTGGAGAAGGATGAAAGGGTGTACAAGAAAATAAAACATGATATGATATTACACAGTTGTTTGAAAAGTGAAAAATAGTAGCCCATTTGACTTGGTGGCTAGGAACATTCTCGTTTAAGGAAGGCAGAAGTCATCATTTGGGATTCATAATTAAACAAATACAACCCTTAGAAATCTTTACATTACTAAAAATATAAACATTGTCTGATGGATCTTTGCTTTCATTCATTCATTGGCCATATTCTAAGCACCAATCTAGAAAGTGATTAAAATCTAGTTTTTTTAAAAAACCTTCAGAGATAGCATAGAAGATTAATTTTTATTGTAGAATTGAATTAAATGTGACCTTGCAACAGTAGCCATGTCTCAGAAACAGTGAGAAATGAATATGATGGGGAGAGAAGGTAAAGAGAAATC
Source organism: Cervus canadensis (assembly GCF_019320065.1). Taxonomy (NCBI): domain Eukaryota; kingdom Metazoa; phylum Chordata; class Mammalia; order Artiodactyla; family Cervidae; genus Cervus; species Cervus canadensis. The sequence goes on along the minus strand of NC_057405.1, from coordinate 50,248,671 downwards.
ATAAGGGCCTAATAGTGTCACGTTATACAAATGGGAGTCTGCAGTGATTAACTCGGAGGAGCAATAAATGGAAGCAAAAATATACTATTTAAAATTCCAATAAATAATAAAATTTAGAGTAGGAGAAAGAAGGGAAGGTAGAGTTTGGTGAGTTAAATCTTCATCATGCATTGTTGGGAGTCTATATCTACTGTCTTGATAGAGTTGATTATTAGCAGAAGAAACAGAAGCATGTCATTTAGAGGGATAATTAGAGATTTTTCAAGTTCTTCCAAAAGGGCTGCTGAATTTTTCATTGATTTATATTGAATTTATAAAATTATCTAAGATTGACATTGTTTTCAATACTACTCACATATCTATGAAGAAGATATATATTTATACTGATTCAGATACTTTTGCATTCATACATAGAGTTTTAAAATCTTCTCCATGAAGACCTTGTGGCTGAGTGCCTTTGGGGAGCCAGCACTGTGCTAAGAGCTAAATAAAACCTACTAACTGCTTTTACCGCTCCCCTCCTGGTTGGAGGATCTCCTGGCTAAATGGCCAGCCAAATCAAGGTAACAAGTATAATTTAGAGTAGAAATGAGGCTATCTGTTCAACTTTTGTTTTGTTTATTGCATGATATTTACTTGAGTTTAATTAAAATTAGAGTCACGGTCTACACTTTGCCCTCAGATTCTGCTCTACCCAGAAGAGGACCAGGGTCCAGGCCTGAATTTATTCTGTCATTTATGATGAAGTCTCTCTAGATAAGATAACTGGGGAAGAAAGTCCTGAGTAAAATAAATTATCCTAAGGGAAGAGGAGGAGTCAGGGCCTGGGGGAGAGGCAGAGGAGGAGAGGGGCTGGAATCCGGCCCTTAGGATGTGGTGGTCCCCATAGCTCCAGAAGAAAGGCTGGACATTGGGTCTGGTAATATTTCCCACTCTTTCTCCTCTTTTAATATCCCCAGGACACACCCCCATCACTTTTCCTCAGTGGCTTCCACAGCCCTGTTCTATTTTAAGAAACACTGCACCAGAAACCTCAACCAAAGATTAAAGCCCAAATTGGATCAAATGACTAATAAACATAAGAAAAGATACTCAACCTTTTTAATATCTTGAGATCTTGCCTAAGGGTTTTTTTTTAACAAGAGTTTTTAACAAGTGAAGAAAGTTGTCAGAATCATTTTGAAGTGAGGGCACATAAACTCAAAACAAAATTGTAATTCAACATATCATTCTGACGTCTCAAGATGTAAATGAATACTTGGACTGGACTGTGAAGAAAGCTGAGCGCCAAAGAGTTGATGTTTTTGAACTGTGGTGTTGGAGAAGACTCTTGAGAGTCCCTTGGACTGCAGAGAGATCCAACCAGTCCATCCTAAAGGAGATCAGTCCTGGGTGTTCATTGGAAGGACTGATGCTGAAGCTGAAACTCCAGTATTTTGGCCACCTCATGTGAAGAGTTGACTCATTGGAAAAGACCCTGACGCTGGGAGGGATTGGGGGCAGGAGGAGAAGGGGACGACAGAGGATGAGATGGCTGGATGGCATCACCGACTCGATGGACATGAGTTTGAGTAAACTCTGGGAGTTGGTGATGGACAGGGAGGCCTGGCGTGCTGCGATTCATGGGGTCACAAGGAGTCAGACACGACTGAGCGACTGAACTGAACTGACTTAAATACCTTAAAAAGAGGATATTAAACACACACATACACACACATGCACACGCAGCTCTTTCAGCCCTTGAAAAATAGCACAATAACACAGAAAAACTAAAAACCATATTTTATTAACGAAACCCAGGTTTCACAAACCTAACATCTCAGAGCACACAGCTGCTGAGTGCTCTGAACGCCCCGACCCAGCTGCATGACTACATGGAAGTTAGATGACAGGAGTTAGCTGACTCTTTGCGACCCCATGGACTGTAGCCCGCCAGACTCCTCTGTCCATGGGATTCTCCAGGCAAGAATACGGTAGTGCATAGCCATTCCCTTCTCCAGGGGGTCTTCCTGACCCAGGGATCAAGCCTATCCCAGCCCTAAAGAGATGGCAGCCCTGTACTTTCCAAAGAAGCAGCATCCCTTCCCCCATTTGGGGCCACACCTGTATGTCTAATGGCAGTCTCTATTCAGGAGCTTGTTCTAGAGGCATTTTCCACTCTAAACTCAGTGTTCTAAATGAACTGAAAGACTGAAAGTAGCTCACATGGTCTAAGAGCTGTAGGCTGTGCATGCCCATCACAGAGTAAACTGAAGTTCAACTTAAGTCCTAAGGTCACCCTGATTCTGAGACCTTAAAATCCTGATGCTCTATGTTCCACCCCAAACATCCCCTTCAGAGCAGCTGACCTTTTGTAGCACTTAAGGGTATGCAGAATGACTAATACTGTGGTATTTAACCATTTTTAAAAAATATTTTAAGTAGTTAAATATACTGAGTAGTTTAGAACGTATCCTTATGTCATTTTTTCAGTGAAATGAGCTCTGGAGGGCACATCATGATATATTTATAAAGCAAATATAATATTTATCATGGACTTTTTTTATCCCTTCATTATAAAGCATCTTGAGCCTCTGTTCGCTAAATAGACCTTAAAAAACTGTTTCCAGATGTTGTAACAGAATTAAGAGCATGTGGAGTAGTGTCAAACATGAGGGAAAAAGTAATCAGGTAAGTGAATAAAAGTGAGAAATGAGAGGAGCCGAAGAGATATTCAAGAGATTGTCAAAAGATAGAATCAATAGCTGACAACTTATATAAAGTCAGAAAAGGAATAAACAGTTTAGAAGGAAACAATACTTTTAACTTGAGCAACATTCTGTATGGCAACACCACAGTTAATATCTGTTCAGAAACATAATTTGGGGTGATGTATAAAGGAAAAAGATAATGTAGTTTTGTGTAGTTTGAAGTATCTGTGAGCTATTTAGGTGAAAATATCTAGCAAGTAGTTAGATATACATCTATAATTCAGGAACAATTGGTTTATATATATTTGCTTTCAGTTTGAAGTAAAATTTGCAAACCATGAATTCGCTCATTGGAAATGTACAGTTTAGTGATTTCTAGTAAATTTTGCAGTTGGGCAATGACTGTGTCGTTCCACTTTTACAACACTCCCGCTTCTAGTCCCGTGCAAACACAGATCTACATTGTGTCTGTATAGTTTTAGAAATTTCACATAAATGGAGTCATCCAAGTTGTATACTTTTATGTCTGGCTTCTTTCCCATAGCATAATTTTGTTGCACATGTCAGGAGAAAGAAGTTTTCCCCTGCCCTTCTAAATTATTTTCATTGCACTAGTAATTAAATGGACATGAGACACATTAACAGGAGAAAATCACACAGAAGTTTGATAGCATGGATACATGGGAAAGACCCAGGAAAACAGAAAATCACCAAAATGACTGAAGCCTTCACTTCAAACACCATCTTAAGCTAACAACAAAGACGAAAAAGGATGTTGGAGGTAGTGGTTTGGGACTTCAAAGTGAAGGAAGGCAATTTACATGGAAATGGAAAAGCAAATGTTTGGTAAACGTTTCCTGGGCCATGCAGAGACCATGGGACACAGAGAGGAATTTTAACAGACTTTTCTAAGTTCCTCCCTGTCTACTTTACCTAGTTCTTACCAGTGGTTATCCATGGTGATAGTTTCCTTCCTGGAAGAGGTCCTCTGTCTACATTCTTTTAGACAGTTGGGGGAAAGGTCAAAGTTTCTTCCGGAGTCTTTTGGACCTTGACTTTTTTCAACATGAAATAATCCATATTCCAAAGAGACATTTCGGGATAGCAAATTTTGTTCCCCTGAACATGTATTAGGACTTCATTCCTTTTCATTGCTGAGTGGTATTTCACTCAATCGATACAGATTTTGTTTATCCATTCACATATGGATGGACTTCTACTCTATTTGTTATCCATTCACATGTGGATGGACATCTATTCTACTTCATCTTTATTCTGGAATCCAGGCTGATGGATTAGGCCCTTTATGGAGCAGTTGCCTTTTGTAATATTGAGGGAAAAAGAGAATGTAACAAAACAAAAGCTGTTTTTTAAAGCTTCTGCCTGAAAGTAACACATACCAGTTCTAGTCATATATCTTTGGTCATTCTAGTCACATGGATAAGCCTGACTTTAAAGAATGAAAAAGTGTAATTCTCCTGTAGGGAGGGGAAGGAAAACAAATATTGGTAAAGCTGAAGTTTATATTCTACCACACTCAGAGAGAATAAATGGCCAGAACTAGACAAGGATAAAATGTTGTGGAATGCTAGAAGTCATTTACTTATAAATACATTTTACTAAACACCTACTGTGTGTCAGTGAAAATGTGTCTCTCATCATCCAGCAACATAGCTTGGCCTTGTTCTTATGACTGTGACAGGGGACCAATAGGTCCAGTAGACACAATCAAGACCTATGCTTGAAATTTACACAATCTCACCACATTCTCTAGCCAAAGCAAGAGAATTCTCCACCTACCCACTTTAAAGAGACCAAATAGACTCCACTTCTTGGTGTGAGGATCTATAAAGTCACCCTGAAAAGGGCCAGATATAGAGAAGATGCAAGCATTTTTACAACCAAGTTACCACATATCAAAATGCCAATTATCATGGTAAACCAGAGTAACACTATTTCTACATCCATATTGGAAACTTCCATTGGAAATGAATCACTGAGGGTAAACACAGGATGGAGATGATTGTCGACTGCAATTTAACGGTAAAACTTGGTCAGGTCTCAAGAGGTTCATGTTGTTCTCTGTCAGGATGGGGTCAGTACTGCCTGGGGGTTCCATTGGCTAGCCCTTCCCCATGGCTTCTCTGGGTGTTAGTCTCACCCTTGAAAACAAGGTGGAGAGAGGCACCCTCTCCATCTCACTGCACTTGAGGCTTGTGGTGAGAGAGGTAGAGTGGCAGCTTCAAATCTCTGACGCAGCTTCGGGGCCCTTCCACCCATCACATGAAGAGCAGCACAAGTTCACAGCTGAATGGTTCGGTCTGATCCCGCAGGGTCTTCTTCTGTCCTCTTTCTCTGCCTTCTTTAGCCCCAGGTGGCAATGTGTCTGCAGTTACCTTCTCATCTCTATTCCTGCCTTTTGTTGAGGTGGTTGATTAAACCCTTGGGTCACACCCACACTAATCTCCTGTCTAATCTATCACACCCTCAGTGTTCCCTTCTGAACAATTTTCTCATTTTTCATAATATGGACAAGTTGAGAAGCTTCAACTCTTTAAGTATCTAATTCCTTCTCCTTAGCCATTTCATCTTTAGTTCATTTTTCTCCTCTCACAACTTACTTTAAGCAGTCAAGAGGAACCAAGCTGCTCCTTCAACATTTTTTTTTTTTAGAAATCTCCTTTGCTAAATATTTAATTTCATCAATTGCAAGTCCTACCTTCCACAAAACTCTAAAACATGAATACGATTCAGCCAGGTTCTCTGCCAGTTTATAACAAGGATGGCCTTCCCTGCAGTTTCCAATGACATGTCCCTCATTTTTGTTCCAGATTTCATCAGAATGGCCTTTGACTGTCCATATTTCTATGAACATTCTGTTCATGGTTACTCAGATATTCTCTAAGAAGATGGAAACTCTCTCTATGGCTTTCCTCTTTTCTTTCAGAGCTCTCACTAGAATCATCTTTTAAAATCTGCCCTTGGCAATTCAGGCTTCTCCTAGCATGCACCTCAAAATTCCTCCAGCTTCTTGCCATTACCGGTTCCAAAGTCACATCCATGTTTTTACAGCAGCACTCCCACTTTTAGGAACTACTTTCCATCTTAGACCACTTAGGCTGCTATAACAGAGTGCCATAGACTGAGGGGCTTATAAACAACAGGAATTTATTTCTCACAGTCTGGAGGCTGCAAGTCTGAGATCATGGATCGATTCTGACGAGAACCCTCCTTTAGGTTATAGACTGGAATTTCTCATTGTATCCTTGCTTGGCATAAAGAGAGAGAAAGCTCTGAGGTCTCTTTCATAAAAGTATTAATTCCATTCATATGGGCTCTACATTCATAACCTAATTATCTTCCAAAAGCCTCACCACCTAATATCATCATACTGGGGGGTTAGGATTTCAACATATGAATTCGAACGTCTGGGAGGGAACAAAAACATTCAGTCCATAACACCACTGAATTGTTTTCCCCATCTGTAGTAATAGAGAAATTTCTATATTTTATGAGATTCTGTAATGATCAGTATGGAAATTATGATCAAAATTCCCTACGCCAGAGAGCTGAAAGTGTGTTTTTCCAATGTAGTATACGAGCAGTTCTGCTCTAAAATGTAATGTGCACGTTCAGTTGTGTCCAACTTTTTCAACCCCATGGACTGTAGCCTGCCAGGCTCCTCTGCCCATGGAATTTTCCAAGCAAGAATACTGGAGTGGGGTGCCATTTCCTCCTCCAGGAGATCTTCCCCACCCAGAGATCAAACCCACATCTCTTGCGTCTCCTGCACTGGCAGGTGGACTTGCAGGTTTGTATGGAATTGCTTAAACTTCAAAATATACCAGAATATAGTCTGACTGTGTGGTGATACTGCGGAGAAGGCAATGGCACCCCACTCCAGTACTCTTGCCTGGAAAATCCCATGGATGGAGAAGCCTGGTAGGCTGTGGTCCATGGTGTCGCTAAGAGTCAGACACAACTGAACAACTTCACTTTCACTTTTCTCCTTCACGCATTGGAGAAGGAAATGGCAACCCACTCCAGTGTTCTTGCCTGGAGAATCCCAGGGACGGGGGAGCCTGGTGGGCTGACGTCTATGGGGTCGCACAGAGTCGGACACAACTGAAGTGACTTAGCTTATCGTGATACTGAGGTACATGATTCCCGGAACATATCATGTGCAGGATTTTAGCAGATTGGTTTGAGCACTAAATAGTCTAAAGGCTAATTTCTCATAGGAAAATTTATCTTCCATTTATTTCTTCCCCAATATGCAGAAGAAGTTGTCAGTTTCTAACACTCTGAGATAAATAGACTAAAATAGAGGATTATCCTAAATATCTGGAATTAGAAAGAAGGAGTGACAATTTGAATGCTAATAGCATTAAGAGCCCGATAATTATGACATAAATGAGACATCATTTTAAAACTCATCACTTGCTGGGTGAAATACTCTTAAGAGTAGTTTTCTACACTGCTCATCTTTGAAACTGTCTGTGTAGTGGAGCAAAATTTGCTACCCCAAAATGTGTCTCTTGGATATAAGGATTAGGGCTTCCCTGGTAGCTCAGCTGGTAAAAAATCTGTCTGCAACGCAGGAGACCCTGGTTCGATTCCTTGGTCAGGAAGATCTGCTGGAGAAGGGATAGGCTACCCACTCCAGTATTCTTGGGCTTCCCTGGTGGCTTAGCTTGTAAAGAATCTGCCTGCAGTGTGGGAGACCTGGGTTCAGTCCCTGGGTTGGGAACATCCCCTGGAGAAGGGAATGGTTATCCACCCCAGTATTGTGGCCTGGAGAATTCCATGGACTGTATAGTCCATGAGGTCTCAAAGAGTTGGACGCAACTGAGCAATTCTCACTTAGTTACAAGAGGCTGATTATTTTTAAGAAACAAAAAACTCAGGAAGTCTTCTTTTTACCTCCCCCTTAGCTGCCTAAAGATTCAGACAAAGGGTCTGTTTCAGGAATAGAGCTATCACCAGATATAGCTGCGAAGAATATGGACAAGGTGTGGTGGAAGACGGGCTGCTCAAGTGGCTCAGTGGTAAAAAATCCGCCTGCAATGCAGGACAGGCAGGAGACGGAGTTTGATTCCTGGGTCAGGAAGATCCCCTGAAGGAGGAAATGGCAAAGCACTCCAGTATTCTTGCCTGAAAAGTCCCATGGACAGAGGAGCCTGGCAGGCTACAGTCCATGGGGTCACAAAGAGTCGGACATGACTGAGCGACTGCGCAAGCACATTCATGGCGGGAGAAATGCAGATCAGTGTCCAGTCTGTGTCCATTGTCTCTGCTGCTGCTGCTAAGTCACTTCAGTCATGCCCGACTCTGTGCAACCCTATAGATGGTAGCCCACCAGGCTCCCCTGTCCCTGGGATTCTCCAGGCAAGAACACTGGAGTGGGGTGCCATTGCCTTCTCCGATTGTCTCTGCAGGGTCCAGCAAATACTGGTTTACCAAACATTTGCTTTCCATCTCCATGTCAGTTGCCTTTCTCCCCGTTGAAATCCCAAGTCACCATCCCCAACATCCTCCTTTGTCTCTAGCTGAAGATGGTTTCTAAGGTTAAAGTTTCCACCATTTAGGTGAGTTACTCAGTTTTCCTGGGTCTCTCCCATGCACACATGTAATTACACTTCTGTTTGATTCTCTTCTGCTGATTGGTCTTGTGTCAATTTAATTCTTAGACCAGGCAGAAGAACCTAGAAGGATGAAGAATTGTCTTCCTCCCTGACAGTTGTCTTTCTTCTTGACAATTGCACCATATAGGACCTTCTTTGGCATTGTTTCTCACCTATGCTGGCATAGTCATTACTGCTAGTCTAAAGATACTTTGTTTTGAAAACTGTGAGGCACCATTTTGAATATCACTTGCATTTAGATACAGAACAAATTGAAATGAAGTCAAATGCCTGAATGTGGAAAAAAACTACTCACCTTCCATCTTTGATGAAGGAGTTAAAAATCACTTGCAAACCAATTACCATGCTAGGCAATTTCAAATGGGAAAATTAATATGTATTTCATATCAAAATAACTAAGTATATAGTCAAATATACTTTATGTACAGAAGATTTTCTTTGGCACTTGTTAGCCAGAGAGTCTGGAGAGAGATATCCATTTTCGTCAGTCTTATCCTATGATAATATATGCAACAAGACAGGAAAAGATACAGTTCAATCCCACTTTTCTGCTGATTTACTGCCACTCACAAGGCTGACAGAACATTACACCCGAGGCATCAATATTAATCATTCCACAGCTGTTCTCAATTTACCTCTTGAGCTTCTCAAATGTTAATAGCATAAACTGGTCCAGAATGGCAAAAAGAAAAGTTCTGAGTAAAGGTTTAAATACTTATTAGGAAAGATATAGATAGAGATGACATTATACGTTACAGATTGAAGCAGATATGACCAAAAAGGGACCTGTAAAACAATTCTGTTTTTAAATTTGTTATAAACTGCACAAAGAATGTTTAAAGAGCATTCATGTACATTACAGACGCTACTTACGTGAATTTGTATAAGCACTTCCACAAGACCTAGGAAATTCTTTGGCAATTAGATGTCACAAGAATAGCTTTTCCAAACAAGTGAAAATTTGCTATTGTACGGATTAAGAAAAAATAGCTTGGTTTGTGGGTTTAGACTTTTCCTGTATACAAGCAGTCAAGAAGGAAAATGGAAAAATTGCTTTTTTAAAGAAAATGAAACTGTTTTCTACCATCTCCATTTGTTTACCTACCTAAATTTTCTTTTAGAAATATTGGATAACTGGTTAAAAGAATAATTTTAACTTTAATTCCCTGAATAAAGACTGGGGAAAAAATTCAACACTGACCACTGTCTCTTCCTAGCTTACTGAAAGTTTATAGGGCCCCCAAATAAATTTTAGATACAAAAATTCTCTCCTAAAGTGGCTTTAAAAAGCAAAATAAAACCTTGGATACTAGATAACTTACTTAATCTGTCTCTGAATTTTTTATTTTCCACATTTATAAAATAAAAATAGTATTATCCCACCCATAAGAATTGCTGTAAGATTAAATATGATATATATTTATAAAACCTAGATGAATAATAGTCAACTTATCTGGAATAAAAAATATGGATTTGGAAAGAAGAGTAATTTCTAACAAGAAAGTGTATAATGATGTTCAACTATCTTGGTTGGCTGGCTGGCTGACAGAGGGAATAAATGCTATAATCTCACTCCCCTCACTCCTTCAACTTGCTAGGATCCCATTGCCCAGCCAGAAGTGAGATCCATATTAGATCAGGCTTGTGTAAAAGAGAGAAGGCTAGAGAAGAATAGAGTGAATTGAAAGGACAAATGGAAAATACTTGGCACATGACATTTTTCATTGATGTTTCTTGAACACCATGAAAGTGGTATACACCTCATGACAATTTTTATACAACTCTTTATACTCTCTCCCATTGACTTCGCACACTCACAACTCCTATGACACTACCCTCTCCCAAACTACCAGAAAAAAGGGACTTGGAAATCCTGCCCAACTCTAGCATCCTTTACCTCTTCTTATTCTTCTGTCTCACAACAGCCCAGAAGGAGCTTGATATTGGCAAAAATCTCCCCAGAGAAGATGAATAAAGAAGAAAATAAGTGGTCAAGGTAGATCTCCTCTTCCTCCTTTATGAGGGTACAGGAAACACAGAATATTCATATGATAATTTTTCCAGTACAATGCGAAAATCTTCTCAAAGCTATTCTTGCTTCTTTTCTGCTCTCCCTCCTTTTCATTTTCCTCATTGCTATTAGAAGAATATTCTAATTACAAATTTTATCCTACTATTCATTCTAAAACATTTAAATAGTTTCTGCTATAAATTGAAAAAAAAAAAAAAGTGGCCACAATTCTCCTCTATTCCCCATACCCAGGCCTCTTGCAAAGGTGATGTGACAGGTTATCAAGATGTACAGCCTAGTTCCCCTCACTCTTGGGAATCTTGCCATCTGTGAACAAGCCTGAGCTGCCCTGAGCGATGATAAGAGACACTTGGTCTGATAACCTCTGTCATCCCTAAAAGCCAGCCAACCACCAGACAAGTGAGTAGGGCCATCTGACCCAGGCAACCACAGAGCAATGAGCAAGCCTAGCCAAGTTCAGTGGGACCTGGTCCAGATCAATACTACCAACCAGCAAAGCTTCTAACTAATAATGGTAATAATGGCTACTATCTATGGAGAAGGAAATGGCAACCCACTCCACTGTTCTTGCATAGAGAATCCTGTGGACAGAGGAGCCCGATGGGCTGCTGTCCATAGGGTCCCACAGAGTCAGACATGACTGAGGCAACTTAGCATGCATGCATGCACTGGAGAAGGAAATGGCAACCCACTCCAGTATTCTTGCCTGGAGAATCCTAGGGACAGAGGAGCCTGGTGGGCTGCCGTCTCTGGGGTTGCACAGAGTCGGACACAACTGAAGCTACTTAGCAACAGCAGGCTACTATCTAAAGCAAAGAAGTTTTGAGACTGTTTGTTATATAACAACTGATAACTAATAAACTCCCCGTTGGATATAATATCAGAAATATGAGCTCTCATATAATAATCAGATGCTTCATAAAGCCTAATACAAATGTTCAGCATTATACTCCAAACTTTAAGCTTATCTATATTAGAGTTTAGTCCTTAGAGTCTGATCTGTATTCTGCAAACAAGTGCATACCTTCATACCTCTGTGCTTTGCACATGAACTGGAGGACAGACAGAAGGAGATTGAAACAAGCAGGTATAGAATATCTCCAGTGTCCCAAGATTATTACGTATGCCTTCTAATTATGCCTTCACAGTTAACCCTGTAAAGCTCCAGTCATCCCATTTCATAGGTTGGAACACTGTGGCACAAAAAGGCTAGATTTCTCCAGGCTATAAAACTAACAAGTGATAGATTTGTAGGATTTCAAAGTGTGTGATCTTCCTAATGCAAAATCAGTTCTCAGTTTGGTGACCAGAAGAGGGATGAGCTGTGGCAGATATTCAGACTTATCATCATACTGCTTCCAAAAATTATTTGCCTACTCTATTCATCCTATTGAACACATGAGAATTTTAGCAGGGTTGGAAATGAGCTCTTCTAATACAACTCTCTCTGTTCCATACACCCCTCTTTTAAAACTACCATTCTTGCTTTTTCTATATCATTTTCTCTGTTTGAAAAACCCTTTTCTCCTTTTCTGTCTGTCTAAATCATACACATCCTCTAAGGTCCAGATAAAAATAATCTAAACTTCTCACTGAAGATTAGATAGAAATATTATAGATATAAGTACATATTCACTCCTCTGAGCTTTAAAAACACTCTGCCAATGTCTTTATCACAGTACATTGTACTTAGTTGTGTACCTTCTCTTCTTCCCTGTAGGCTAACTGACAACAAGGACCATGTTTTATTTATTTTCATTCCTGAAACTATACCTGGTGTTAGGTATAGCAAGTGCTCACTGAATATTTGTGGAATTCCAGGGAATAACTTTCCATGTGCTTAACAAGAGATGAAACAAATATGTTTCTTTTCTTCCTCAGTGATCAATGCAAATATGCAAAGAAATAGAGGAAAACAATAGAATGGGGAAGACTAGCTGCTGCTGCTAAGTCACTTCAGTCGTGTCCGACTCTGTGCGACCCCATAGATGGCAGCCCACCAGGCTCCTCTGTCCACGGGATTCTCCAGGCAAGAATACTGGAGTGGGTTGCCAAATCCTTCTCCTGGGGAAGACTAGAGATCTCTGCAATAAAATTAAAATTAGAGATACCAAAGGAATATTTCATGCAGAGATGGGCACAATAAAGGACAGAAATAGCATGGACCTAACAGAAGCAGAAGATATTAAGAAGAGGTGTCAAGAAAACACAGAAGAACTATACAAAAAAGATCTTCATGACCCAGATAATCATGATGGAATGATCACTCATCTACACCCAGATCCTGGAATGCGAAGTCAAGTCGGCCTTAGGAAACATCACTATGAACAAAGCTAATGGAGGTGATGGAATTCCAGTTGAGCTATTTCAAATTCTAAAAGATGATGCTGTGAAAGTGCTGAACTCAATATGTCAGCAAATTTGGAAAACTCATCAGTGGCCACAGGACTGGAAAAGGTCAGTTTTCATTCCAATCCCAAAGAAAGGCAATGCCAAAGAATGTTCAAACTACTGCACAATTGCACTCATCTCACATGCTAGCAAAGTAATGCTCAAAATTCTCTAAGCCAGGCTTTGACAGTATGTGAACCAAGAACTTCCAGATGTTCAAGCTGGATTTAGAAAAGGCAGAGGAACCAGAGATCAAATTGCCAACATCTGTGGGATCATCAAAAAAGCAAGAGAGTTCCAGAAAAACATCTACTTCTGCTTTATTGACTATGCCAAAGCTTTTGACTGTGTGAATCACAACAAACTAGAAAATTTTTCAAGAGATGGGAATTCCAGACCACCTTACCTGTCTCCTGAGAAATCTGTATGCAGATCAAGAAGCAACAGTTAGAACCAGACAAAGAACAACAGACTGGTTCTAAATTGGGAAAGGGGTACGTCAAGGTTGTATACAGTCACTCTGCTTATTTAACTTATATCCAGAGTATATCATGTGAAATGCCAGGCTGGATGAAGCACAAGCTGGAATCAAGATTGCAGGGAGAAATATCAATAACCTCAGATATACAGATGACACCAGTATTATGGCAGAAAGTGAAGAAGAACTAAAGAGCCTCTTGATGAAAGTGAAAGAGGAGAGTGAAAAAGTTGGCTTAAAACTCAACATTCACAAAACTAAGGTCACAGCATCTGGTCCAATCACTCATGGCAAATAGATGGGGAAATAATAGAAACAGTGACAGACTATTTTCTTGGGCTCCAAAATCACTGCAGATGGTGACTGCAGCCATGAAATTAAAAGATGCTTGCTCCTTGGAAGAAAAACTATGACAAACCTAGACAGCATATTAAAAGCAGAGACACTGCTTTGCAAACAAAGGTCCATATAGTTAAAGCTATGGTTTTACAGTAGTCATGTATGGATGGTGGGAGTTGGACCATAAAGAAAACTGAGTGCAGAAGAATTGATGCTTTCAAACTGTGGTGTTGGAGAAGCCTCTTGAAAGTCTCTTGGACTGCAAGGTGATCAAACCAGTCAATTCTGAAGGAAATCAGTCCTGAATATTCATTAGAAGGACTGATTCTGAAGCTGAAGCTCCAGTACTTTGGCCACCTTATGCAAAGCACTGACTCATTGGAAAAGACCCTGATGCTGGGAAAGATTGAAGGCGGGAGAGGAAAAATCAGTGACAGAGGATGAGATGGTTGAATGGCATCACTGACTCGATGGACATGAGTTTGAGCAAGCTCCAGGAGTTGGTGATGGACAGAGAGGCCTGGCATGCTACAGTCCAAGGGGTAGCAAAGAGTGAGACATGACTGAACAACTGAGTTGAACTGATAACTATAGCAAGTGCTCACTGAATATTTGGATTACAGTGAATAACTTTCCATGTGCCTAACAATAGAAGGAAGAAATATATTTCTTTTCTAAAGCTTAAGGTAAAAGAGCTGGTTGGGGCTAAAAAAGAGATATTTGCTAAAACCCCAATTTCGGTTGCTATTCCAAAATAAGAAAATTTGTCCAAATTTCTTTTATTAAGTAATTTACAATATAATTAATTCCAAAAATGAAAACATGAAGCCCTCTAGAGAAGAAAAATAACGACAGCAGTGTCTGGGGTAATTGGGGAATGTGATTGTGAATTTGCACAATAGACAAATAGAACTCCTGAAGAAATCCATCCTGCTAAATGTAGTTATTAGCAAAGCACATATTAATCTTCTCATGCCAGATAAAGTTCCATACTTAAACTTCTACATACTTGATTACTTAGCTGACAAAACTGTAATTACAGCTGCTAATTTTAAAAGAAATATCAAGACATTGAAGTAGCCTGGTCTAAAAGTGTGAAAGTTGTTTGTTTATGTTAAGCTATTTTGGTAGATAATGCCCTTGTTGAGAAAAAGAATGACAATGAGAAGAGTTCACCTTATACCTGAATTTCTGGGCTCCATTCAAATATCCCCTCAACCCAAATTCAATCTTCCAAAAGGAAGGGCCTCTAATTGTTACCTTGACACTAGGATCTCTGACGAATTGGGGCTCCTTATTGATTTAGCTCCATTTTAACACAGCAATATAGATTTCAGGGTTCAGTGATGCTATTTTTAATTCTAGATTAAGTTTGACCTTTGCCTCCTATTCATTTCAGTGGCTAACCACTCCCCTACCATCCTCAAAAGTGTAGGATCAACTTTGGTAATCACTGCCTGTAAGGAGACATGAAGACTATTTCCTATGTCATCAATGTTTATTTTTATACAACTGTCTATTATTCAGAGTAATAAAAGAGGTTTATTTTATAAGTACACCAATTGATGACCATAATAAGGTGTGTTGAACCATAATCTTAATCTGACTATATGGAAAATTTTTATGAGCATAAAGATAAATACAACATCACACACTAAGAGGGAGAAATACTATAGGTGAAACAGTTTAGGCAGCTAATTGATCACAGATCATGAGAAAATGACCACTTGTTCATAAACAACAGAGTTGAGGATGCACATGATTCATTAATTAATGAGATGTGAAGGTATAAGAGTGCAGGCCCCCCAAAATTCTCATCCAGGTTACAGTCAGTTATAAGACAAGGTTCAGTTCAGTCGCTCAGTCATTTCTGACTCTGCGACCCCATGGACTGCTGCATGCCAGGCTTCCCCATCCATCACCAACTCCGGAAGCTTGCTCAAACTCATGTGCATCGAGTTGGTGATGCCATCCAACCATCTCATCCTCTGTTGTCCCTTTCTCCTCCTGCCTTTAATCTTTCCCAGCATCAGGGTCTT
Source organism: Cervus canadensis (assembly GCF_019320065.1). Classification (NCBI taxonomy): domain Eukaryota; kingdom Metazoa; phylum Chordata; class Mammalia; order Artiodactyla; family Cervidae; genus Cervus; species Cervus canadensis. The sequence goes on along the minus strand of NC_057405.1, from coordinate 50,233,057 downwards.
TTCTAATGAGTCAGTTCTTCGCAAAGAACTTTGGTGGCCAAAGTATTAGAGCTTCAGCTTTAGCGTCAGTCCTTCCAATGAATATTCAGGATTGATTTCCTTCAGGATTGACTGGTTTGATCTCCTTGCAGTCCAAGGGACTCTAAGAGTTTTCTCCAACACCACAGTTCAAAAGCATCAATTCTTCAGGAAGAATTGATAAGGCAGGGTAGCTACTGGCTACCTGTGAACATGTTAGTCACAGTGCTAGCTGTAGACAACAGTGACTTATTACAAATGCAAGAGTAGGAAAGGGAATTGCCACTTGGAAAAAGGCATGAAAATCTCCAAAATTTAGCGTTCAGCTGTTTAGGGAACTTACAGGTGTATGCATGTATGTGTGTGTGTGTGTGTGTGTGTGTACATATATATGTGTGTGTGTGTGTGTGTGTGGATTGATTCATATTTTAAAGAACAGCATCATTTTCAAAAGTAGTTATTTTGTTAACACTAGTGAAAGTTAAATCAAAAGAGAGCAGTTGATAAACAGAATCTCTAAAAACAAAAACATCCTAGTAAAGGTGAATACGTTAATCCCAAACCATACATTTTTACATGGTTCATGAATGATGATGATGGATCATAGGGCACATAATTGAAATATAATTCTGAAATATAATTGAAAACTTGGGGCCGATTTTACATGTTTCCTTGTATTTTTTCCCACTGAAGATTTTGGTTTGAGTTCTGTTTCCTTTGCTACTTTCCCCTGCCTGCAGTCATACTCTTCCAATTCTAACATAAAAAATCTTTTTTGTAACAACCAACTGTGATACCTCAAACAGAGGGCCACTCTTTGAGATTTGAAAAATCAGCAGGAAATGACTGTCAAAAGTTTTTTTAAAAAATCCCAGCAAAGAACTAAGCAAGAGAAATTCAGAGAACATAATGTAGAAACAAAAATGACCTTCCAGAGAATGCCTAATTTTCCCAAAGCGATTTTATAGGTTCTATTACGCTACTTTCACAAAATACAATCACACAGGATTCATCTTGAAAATAATGACAGAGCTTCAGAATACAGAGAATTTAAGGTCCAGGAATTGTTTAAAACTCACAGTTCTAAAGAACATCACTATTCCAAACAGAAATCTCACAGAACTAACTCCTTAAAAATAACTGAGTAAATATTAGTAAGTCAAACTGTAAAATCAATATTAAGGAAATAGACTGCCCACAATAGAAATAGTACAACTTCCATGAAGTTACATGCTACCTCTGTCTATTTAAAGAATCTTTAACAGTTATAGAATTGGCAAACCAGGGAACAAAAAACTCACCATTATTGAATGACGAAATGATTTTGAAATGAAGAAACATTTAAATTTTTACTTGAAAGACACAGTTAAGTCATTTGTTTTTAATTTCAAATTAACAATTACGTGAATATATTGCTCAAAAACGATACCATCTTAACTTAATGGTGCCACCTGCTTTGGCTATTAAATAAAAAATTTTACAATTAAAAGTCAAAAAAAAAAAAAAAGACAAGAGACCAAGATTACTAGAACAGTAAAATAAATAAATAAATAATAATAATACAGATTGCTGTGGGGGAAAAAAGAGATAATATACATAAAGGAACTTTATAAATATGATACATTAGTTACATAAATGAATTGTAATAATCATTTTGGGGGACTTGATACAAGTGATTACACAACAGATTCTAGGGTATTTTACGCAACCTCATGATTTTGACTCTTTCAAACCAAATGTGTTATTCTCTTTTTTGTGATTGGCTCAAGAAACATTTTCTTTTTACTGTTAATATTCCATCTCTTGCTAATATTTTAAGGATGTTATACTAGGTGGGTAAGATCTACTTATGTCTTATCTAGTTCACCTAAAGGCTTGTAACTCTCTTAGTTTGGATTTTCCAGAAAACAGAGTCTAAAATGAGTACATGTATGCAAGTGAACTTATTGTGGAGACAAAGTGAGACAGGGAATGACGAGTTAATGAGATGGTGCCTGTTGAGGTCACTGATACGACATCCCAGCACTTCTGGGAAACACAGATGTCTGCGTAAAGAACACTGGACCTTTTCTCTACTGACTCTAGCCTCCACTGAGTTAGTGGTTCCCCCAAAGCATTAAGGGCTTCCCTGGGGGCTCAGTCAGTAAAGAATCTGTCTGCAATGCAGGAGACCTGGGTTTGATCCCTGGGTTGGGAAGATCCCCATGGAGAAGGAAATGGCAACCCACTCCAGTATTCTTGCCTGGGAAAAATCCCACAGATAAGGAGCCTGACAGGCGACAGTCTATGGAGTGGCCAAAGAGGCAGACACAGCTTAGTGCCTGAAACACCACCACCACCAAAGCACTAAGTTCCTCATACTTACAGGCTTGCCTGAACAGAGCCAGAGAGGCGTCAGCTGCACTGGAGAAGACCCTGAGGCGGGCAGAGCATGGCCTCGCAGTGCACTCTGAAGAAAGGATGCCGCCAGCGAGAGATGAGTCTGGGGTCACACAGAGCTCCATGCAGCACTTAAGGCTACGTAGTATTAGTTTCCTGTAGCTGTGTAATCAATTACCACAAACAGAGGCCTAAAACAACACCCATGAATTTGTCCACAGTTTCTGAAGGTCAGAAGTCCAGGCATAACTTGACTCTCTGCTCAGGGCCTCACTGGCTGAAATGGAAGTGTTGTCTGGGGCTGTGGTTCTCATCCGGACGTAGGGTCCTTTTGCAAACTCACTGGTCATTAGCAGAAGGCACTTCCTTGCCGTTCTAGGACTGAAGTCCCTGTTTTCCTGCTAGTTGTTGCCTGGAGACTATTCTTGGGTATAAGAGTCTGCCCACATTTCATTCCATACAGACCCTCCCTAGACAGGCAATTCACAAGACGCACATTTGCTTTCTTCCAAGCCAGGAGGGGTACATCTCTCTGACTTCCTTTTCTGCCACCAGTTGAGAAAACTCTGTTTTCAAAAGGTTCATGTGATGAAGTCAAATAATGTCCCTATTTTAAGGTCAACTGATCTGGACTTTGACTACATTTGTAAACTCCCTTCGCAGCAGCATCTACATTAGTGTTTGATTCAATGATTGGAAAAGGCTGTGCACACCAAGGACGAGGACCTTCAGGAGGTTAGATTTCTCTCCCCCAAGCCAGTGCTGAACTCACAGATTAGCTGAGAGAATATGACATGGGACATCAAAAACATCTGCTGCGTGAGTTTTGTTTTTGCTTCACAATTTAAGTAAAGGAGAAGCCAAAGTCTAGCAAGATGGGTCTGAATTAAAGTAGCTCCTAAAGTTTGGTTTGGGGAACTAATTGATCGTATTTTTTCTGATACTTTAATAAAGAATCAAATAGAGTCGATCTCAACACCCATCATAACCTATTCAATTATTTTCTCTGATATATTCTACATGAGGTACCTAAATAAGTATGCCTGTTAAACAAGAAGTATGCCATAAAACTGATTGCTCTGAAGAACTGTGCAACTACTAAAGAGGGTAAGTGGGATATTTTTAATTTACTTTCCCCTTACTCCTTTATCCTGTATTGTGAGCATTATTTGAATGAATTACAATGGACTAAATTTTTCCATACATAATTGTTACATTTTATCTAGCCTATTAAATCTAATATTTAAATTTAAAAACCCAGTTAGTATAAATTAAATATCTGCCAATTTTATGGCTATGAGCACATGCTAATCTTCTGGCTGGAAGATGAGCCATGCAGATTGCAAGAAACCAAGCTAAATTTAGAAGCACATTACTGGAACTGGGTATTTCAATTTGAGCTCTGCTAGATCTTGTATGACACTCTCTTCCATTTTGTAAAAAAGTATGTCCAACAGTTCTTCTAATTATATAATTTAACTACTGGGAGACATTCTCTAATTCTACATTAGTGGCATTCTCTAATTCATTCTACATTAGTGGCATTCTCTAATTCTCCATGAACAACAACAGCGTTGTGTTTGTGGTTCCTGCACACAAATGCAGCCCTCAGATTTTTCTGAATTCATTTCCAGCTCTACTTGGCATCTCTGCAGTGGCTTCCTGAGAAGCTCGCCGGGGTGGTACAAATAAGAGAGAAGCAAATGGAAATACAGACCACAGGGGGCTCCATCCTTACTCTTGTGCAATCTGATGGCTCCCCTGCTTCTTGGCTTGAAAGAGGGAGTATTATACATATGTGTGAGCACTTACTACATGCCAAGCACTATGCTGAGAATGTGATTTATATGCTTTATCCTCATTAATCTTCACAGGAACTTTAGGAAAAAGGGCACCAGTGATATCCTCATCACAGATGTTGCTGCTGCTGCTGCTAAGTCACTTCAGTCGTGTCCAACTCTGTGCGACCTCATAGACGGCAGCCCACCAGGCTCCACCATCCCTGGGGTTCTCCAGGCAAGAACACTGGAGTGGGTTGCCATTTCCTTCTCCGATGCATGAAAGTGAAAAGTGAAAGTGAAGTCACTCAGTCGTGTTCGACTCTTAGCGACCCCATGGACTGCAGCCCACCAGGCTGCTCCGTCCATGGGATTTTCCAGGCAAGAGTACTGGAGTCGGTTGCTATTGCCTTCTCCGAATTACAGATGAGGTTATGGAAAAGCTTGTGTGACTTGCTTGTGGCTAACAAGTTTGCACAGTTAATAATAAGCTAATAAGGGTTCAAATCCAGGTAGCCTAACTCCACAGTCGGTATTCTGAACCTTTATGCCATACTATCAAGAAGGTGTGAATAGATTAATTTTCTAAAATTGCTGCTCAAGGTCCAAAGAAATTCATAAATTTTCCCTCAGGTCCTTAAAACCAAGATGCCTGGAGGATATAGATTCATAAAGTTTTATAAAATGCCACATATAAATATACTGCCAAGTATACTTTAATATGAAGCATTTGAAGATCTCAAGACTTCTTTTCCTTTTACAGAACATGTCATTTATTGAGTCATAGACAGAACTTTTATTATCAAATGTTGATGCCCCAAATGGAACAAAGATGTGACTACAAGAACAACTGTCTGAAGATCAGAATTTATATTCTATTCATTTTTTCCCCTTAAATGTCAGTCACTTTTGAAAAATAAGGCAATAGTTCTCTCATATCACATATTCTCATACCTGATAAGTACTCAGACCTCTGAGTCCTTTTTCCCCAGGCACAGCAAGCAGGATTCATGATGGATTTTAAGGGTAATTATTTAAAAGGGCAAAATGATATAAAACTACTAACATGCATTTATTATTTGTCAGAGAAATTTTTCTCTTGAAGTTTGGTGCTTATTTGGAGGGAACAAAGTGTCACCTAGAATTAAAAGTACCAAATGGTGATTCATAGTCCAAATGTCTTGGTTCACATACTCTAAAAACAGAATGTTAAGCTAAGTCTTTAAACTGCCGATATGGACTTTGTAGGCTAAATGAAGTTTAGGACTGAACTACAAATGGCATCAGGGATAAATTTCACCAAATGCATTGCTTCCAAACTTAGTCTTATAAACTTCCAACCCTTAACTTACAGGATTTTGTATAACATTAGGGAACCAACATTTGAGCTCATGCATTTCTTTTTCCTTTAAAGGGTCTTAGTATCCTGGAACTGTAAGGGATGTTCCATAACTGGAAATGATCACCCATATTCCACTATGCCATTCAGGTCAACCCTCACTGAGTTCTCAGAGCTTCTCACAAAGTTCAAAATCATTCATTTCCTCTTTTCTCATTGTGATGCATAAATTTTACTCAGTATAGACACATTTGGGGGTTTAATATCATTATACAATCATAATGTAAGAATAAAACTACTGTTTTTCCCAGTTTGAGTAAAATATTTGCATATTCAAAATAAAAATTATAGGATCAGTGAAAGAAATACAATATTTTGTATTGTATTTCAAGTATAAATACAATATTGCAAATACAATACTTAGAAATTAAATGCTTAACATGGGTATCTGCACTATCATCAGAAAACCTTATTATACACATAATTTGTTCAAGTTCCTTTTATCAGTTCTACTGAGAAGCAATGAGTATAAGCTCTTTTAAACTATATGGTTCTTAAAGAGATCATAATTGACAGTTAAATCATTAATACCATAGTTCCATGAGGGTTATGTATAATAAAATTATTTCTATAAATGAAGTAGAAAGGTTTTTTATTTGATTTTTACTTTAGTTTTTGTTTTGGAGTACCAAGTAATTCATAGTAAAAACCACAACTATTATATCCTCAGATATTACAGTGAACTGAGAAGGCAATGGCACCCCACTCCAGTACTCTTGCCTGGAAAATCCCATGGACAGAGAAGCCTGGTAGGTTGCGGTCCATGAGGTCACTAAGAGTCGGACACGACTGAGCAACTTCACTTTCACTTTTCACTTTCATGCATTGGAGAAGGAAATGGCAACCCACTCCAGTGTTCTTGCCTGGAGAATCCCAGGGACGGGGGAGCCTGGTGGGCTGCCGTCTATGGGCTCGCACAGAGTTGGACACGACTGAAGTGACTTAGCAGCAGCATTATAGTGAAATGACAAATAAATATATACCGAATTTTTAAATCATAGAGGGATGTCTGATATACCATGATTTGTTGCATTTTGGATAGAGCAAAAGCCTTTTTCTGTAAAAGATAATTGATGGGTGGTTTTCTCATTTGGTTTAATATTTATACATTACATGTAACCCTGATATTTTTACTATTTGATGCCACAGTAATCCAAATTTAATCATTTTGCTGGAGAGCTCTGAGTCATGAAGGAGTCATACTTCTAATGAAACCAAGAACTTTCTGATGAAACCATTCAGAAATCAAGGAAACAGTTCAGCAAGCAAGTCCAAGTTGAAATATAAAATAAAAAATAAATACATATGATATATATTTACATAATACATATCTATATGTGTATTATATAAAACTAACAAAAAGCAAATGCAACAGATACTATATTTTCTTCACTGGGCAGAAAACCCAGGGAGGTGGGAGGTGTAGTATTTGTGACCTTGGGCTTAAATGGCAACTCTATGTTTAAAAAGAGCTCTTAAAACATTTTAAAGTTAGAAGAGCTCTTATTAACTGAATGACTCCTGAGCCTAACCTCCTTTCCATAAATGGAAGTGATACCATAAATCATTGGCTTGTTGTGAAATAATATATCAAGCAGTGAATGGAAGATAATACACTTTTGAGACAGTAATTGAAATAGAGCTCTTTATTTAATCCTTACAAAACCCAAACAAATTAAACACTATTTCCTCATTTTTTAGATAAAGATATGGAGGCTCCTCCTGACCTTGAACGTGGAGTAGCTCCTTTTGGCCCTCCTGCGCCCACGCAGCTGCCGCTCCTTGGACGTGGGGTCCTCTTGAGAAACCTGTATGCAGGGCAGGAAGCAACAGTTAGAACTGGACATGGAACAACAGACTGGTTCCAAATAGGAAAAGGAGTACATCAAGGCTGTATATTGTCACCCTGTTTGTTTAACTTATATGCAGAGTACATCATGAGAAATGCGGGGCTGGAAGAAGCACAAGCTGGAATCAAGATTGCCGGGAGAAATATCAATAACCTCAGATATACAGATGACATCACCCTTATGTCAGAAAGTGAAGAGGAACTAAAAAGCCTCTTGCTAAAAGTGAAAGAGGAGAGTGAAAAAGTTGGCTTAAAACTCAACACTCAGAAAACTAAGATCATGGCATCTGGTCCCATCACTTCATGGGAAATAGACGGGGAAACAGTGTCAGACTTTTTTGGGGGGGGGGCTCCAAAATCACTGCAGATGGTGACTGCAGCCATGAAATTAAAGGATGCTTACTCCTTGGAAGGAAAGTTATGACCAACCTAGATAGCATATTAAAAAGCAGAGACATTACTTTGCCACCAAAGGTCCGTCTAGTCAAGGCTATGGATTTTCCAGTGGTCATGTATGGATGCGAGAGTTGGACTGTGAAGAAAGCTGAGTGCTGAAAAATTGATGCTTTTGAACCGTGGTGTTGGAGAAGACTCTTGAGAGTACCTTGGACTGCAAGGAGATCCAACCAGTCCATCCTAAAGGAGATCAGTCCTGATGTTCATTGGAAGGACAGATGTTGAAGCTGAAACTCCAATACTTTGGCCACCTCATGTGAAGAGTTGATTCATTGGAAAAGACCCTGATGCTGGAAGGGATTGGGGACAGGAGGAGAAGGGGATGACAGAGGATGAGATGGCTGGATGGCATCACCGACTTGATGGACCTGAGTTTGAGTAAACTCCGGGAGTTGGTGATGGACAGGGAGGCCTGGCGTGCTGGGATTGATGGGGTCGCAAAGAGTCAGACACGACTGAGTGACTGAACTCAACTGAACTGAACTGAACTGATAGAGGCTCAGAGAAGCTGAAATACTTGCTCAAGAATGCCTACCCAGAACAAAAGAATAACAATATTTGAACACAGATCTGTCTGATTTTTCATTTATATCACACTGCCAACTGTATTCTACAATTCTCAAAATGCCCTAAGGGGGGATTTTTATTTGTATTTAGTTTTAGTTTTCTTATTGCCTTTTATAGTCCCTGCCTTGGTTTCCTAGGACTGCTGTGACAAAATACCAAAAACTGGGAGTCAGAATAAACAGAAATTTACTGTCTCAGAGTTCTGGAGTCTAGAATTCGTAGATCAAGATCAAGATGCAACCTTGAAGGCTGCAGGGGAGAAGATCCATTCCTCTCTTTTTGCTTCTGATGGTTTGCTGGCAGTCTTTGGTATCCCTTGACTTTTGCTGCATCACCCCATCTCAACCTTCAACTTTACATTGCATTTTTCCTGCATGTGGGTCTTGTACAAATTTCTGCTTCTTATAAGGACATTAACGATTTTAGATTTGGGGTTCACCTTACTTCAGTATGACCTCATCTTAACTACACCTATAATGATCCTGCTTCCCCGGTGGTTCCGTGGTAAAGAATCCACCTTCAATGCAGGAGCCGCTGGAGACAGGTTCGGGAAGATTACCTGGAGGAGGGCATGGCAACCTACTCCAGTATTATTGCCTGGAGAATCAGGCAAGAAAACTGGAGTAGGAAGAAGGCAAAAATCAGGCAAGAATCTGGAGAATCAGAAGACAGAAGAGCCTGGTGGGCTACAGTTCATGGGATTGCAAAGAGTCAGACACAATTGAACGATTTAGCACACACAGCGACCCTATTTCCAAACAAGGCCACATTCTGAAGCATAGGGAGTGGGGAGGATTCAACATATGAATTTTGAAAGTGAAAATGAAAGTCGATCAATTGTGTCTGACTCTTTGAGACCCCAGGGACTACACAGCCCAAGGAATTCTCCAGGCCAGAATGCTGGAGTGGGTAGCCTTTCCCTTCTCCAGGGAATCTTCCCAACCCAGGGATCGAACCCAGGTCTCTCACATTGCATACAGATTCTTTACCAGCTGAGCCACAAGGGAAGCCCAAGAATACTAGAGTGGGTATCTTATCCTTCTCCAGCAGATCCTCCTGACCCAGGAATCGAACTGGGATCTCCTGTATTGCAGGCAGATTCTTTACCAACTGAGCTATCAGGGAAGCCCTTTAAGAGGTAAAAAGCACTATGTATAAAATAAGCAATTCAACAGTCGCCAAAGGGGGAAAAAATGTTCTTTTGCAGGCAGGTGTGGAGGCTTGTAATGATATCCTGCCCTGATCGGATTTGCCCACACGGTGCTTGGTGTATTGATGTGATCATTCCACTGATATGTTGTCTGCTGGCTTGGGCTGCTCAGGGCTCTGACTGTGTATTCAACTGTGGCACCCAAAGCTAGCTTACTGATCTTACTTCTTCTCCTAGCCAGCATCCTTTGATCATTCAAGTCTCCCACCATCCCTTGTGAATACCTAGATATTCCACTGGAAAGTTAGGAAGATCTGACCTGACCAGTAATGAACTCTCAGGCTGCTATTTCTTGCTAACATTTCCACATCCTATTTTAGAGTTTAACAACTTCTGTTTCAGTTTTACCTAGAAACAGAATATTCTTTTTTTTTTTTCTCTCTGAGTGGCAAATTCTCTTTACCTTTGAGTTTTTCATCACTGAAGATATTCCACTCACATTTCTACTTTCAGGGAGTACTTGTCATCACCAAGGTGACATGTTCCTGCTCTGGGATGTTTATGTGTTTATTCTACTCTTCGCAGCGTCATCACTGGCTGACTTGAGCCAGTCAGCTGATCAAAGCCTTACTCATCCCACTCTGGAAGATGATAAGGCATTTTTCCTGCAAATGGCCACACCTATCTTTCCAGGCACCACAAAACTAACTCAACTTGTTCTTAGTTTTTGAAATCCATTAAAAAATAGCAACTATGAACATGTATTACATATGTGTTAGGCTTCTCTTGCAATTAAGGGGACAAGATGTTGGGACCTGAATGGCATGATATTTTGTTTATGGATTATATCCAGTCATTCAGACATAGAAAATTCAAAATCCTGTATTATAGCATTTATTAGAAAATATGTCATATATGTCTAAAACCCCTGGAGTCATGGGATCTCTCGATAATTAGTTTCAGTTAAAGTGGCTTCTCATGGGAAGGCAGGATGAAAGACAGTTTTAGTGTTTAGGTTATAGAGTCTGGCAAAACCAAGTCCAGGTCCCATTTCTGCCACACCCCAGTTCTGTGACTTTGAACAACTTAATTAAGTTCAATAACCTAAGATGTAAAGTGCAGGATAAAATCAGGTTTTACAGTTAAGGTTTTTGTCTAAAGCAGGGTTTTCAGTCATCTTTTGTCTAAAGGTATTTGTCTAAAGCAGGGTTTTCAAAATTCGCCTAGTGATAAAAATTGCCTAGAACAGTAAAAACACAAATTCTAGGACTGTTTTTCAGGAGAATAGGATTCAGAGGGTCCCCAAATCAAGATATTTAGTAAATACCTCAAATGGTCAGTATCATCAGGCAAGTTTGGAAAATATTGCCGTATTGCACACTTTATGTCCTACTTAGTAAATGTTAGTGCCTTTCTGTTTATCAAAATTGATTTCCTAGAGACCCACAGAGGGAAGCTGAGGGAAATGTACAAACCAGTTTCCTCTTCCTGGTCCCACTGTTAAACTACAATTCCCAGGTCTTCTTGCTTCTCGGTGACTTCATGAAATTAGCCACATCAGCAGAAATAGTTTGTCTCTTCTCTCTTCACCTTCCTCCCTCCAGTCTGATGGTTGTGTATATTCTAAGGTAACCTTGAGACTCCAAGTTAAAGATGGTTAACCCACAGTTCACAAATTACATGGGTTTATAAATGACTTTGTAGTATTAAGTCCCCTACTCGCCCACACTTAGTTCAATACAAAGACAGATGAAGCTTTATTGTGGTAAGCCACTGACTTTTGGAACTATTGCACAGCCCGCATCACATTACACACCCACATGATATCATCTAAGATTACTGAAACTGGTCTCACTTCCCTCATTCAGGCTTGCAGTCTCTCAATCCAGTTTGCATACCACTGCCTGATGCTAATCTTAAAACCACACTTTCCTCACCTCACTTACCTACACAAACACATATTAATGACTTTTTTTGTTTTTTGGCCCCACCTTGCAGCATGCAGGATCTTAATTTCCCAACCACAGATGGAACCCATGCCTCCTGCAGTGGAAGCGCAGAGTCCTAACCACTGGACCACCAGGGAAGTCTCATTAATGACTTCTTTTATTTACCTCATCAGGTCAAAATTCTTCATCTTTATTTTTAAAACCCTGAATATCACATCCTGACTATCTCAACTTTATTTCTAGAGGATGGAAAACATAAAATGCCTAAGAAAAGTATAAAGGACTAGGGAGCTATAAAAGTCATTCTTTCTTCATGGAACTCTCGTTTCACTTGGTGTCAGAACCACACAACATAAAGTACCATTTTTCTGTTATTTTTTCTAAGATAGCTTTATCCCCTCTCCTGGATGATGCTCCTGAACGTGGGGTCCATATCTCACACTTCCCTTTCATCCAGTTTCGTGTCTGGCACCATGTTAAACACACAGCAGGAATTCAGTAAAACCTTGGTCCTTGATTGTTGAACTGAGTTCATAAGGTTTTACATCTCCTTTCTTCGTTGAAACTGTTTATTTCTGAAATGTAGCACCTTAGACAAAGTGCTGGGATAATGTGAGCAATCAGAGAAAGCATTCTACTTCATGGCAGGCAACGGAGTGACTAAAAGCTGTGTGGTTTCCTGGATTGGAGAAGCCTGTTGAGAGCCGCTCTGCCCCACAAGACACATTTCAGTTCTGTTCAGTTCAGTAGCTAATTGCTCCCCATTAGTAGTTAATTGCTCCCCATTACTTAGAAGCTTGGGTACAAATATAGAAATTAAGCAAATCCGCAGATTTTTTTAAAAATGGATTTTAGAGGAGAAATGAACCATAGGGCTTCCCTGGTAGCTCAGTGGTTAAAAATCCACCTGCCAATGCAGGAGACACGAGTTTGATCCCTGGTCTGGGAAGATCTCACTTGCCTCAGAGCAACTAAGCCCCATGTGCCACAATTATTTAGCCTGCGCTCCAAAGCCTGGGAGTCACGACTACTGAAGCCCACTCATGCTAGAGCCTGTGCCCAGCAGTAAGAGAAGCCTCCGCAGTGAGAAGCCCATGCACCGCAACAAGAGCGTGGTACCTCGTTGCCACAGCTAAGGAAAAGCCCACACAGCAATGAAGACCCAGCACAGCTAAAAATAAACAAATAATTTTTTAAAATGTTTTAAAAGAGCCATAAAAATTATTTAGTTCATCCCCTTCATTTTTATAGACAGGAAAATGGCATGGTAGAAAAAAGGTTTGACAAAAGTCCGCACCTCTGTTTTCTGGTTTTAGTCCCACATGTGTGGTTTGAGCAAAACACTCAATTTCCCCCCAGCCTCGATTCCTCATGAAAAGATTAAGGAAACATGATGATACTAAAGGCCCCTTCTAACTCTGCAATTCTAATAGTCCTATATGTTTATCAAATACTTTTGAAAAATGTTAATTTATAAACCTAAATAAATAATGATTTCTCTACTTATACAAAAGAATGAAAAAGTCTTTATACAAAGATTGAAAAATTCATACAATATGTTGAGTTAATAAGCATACCATGATATTCTACTTTGCAAAAATATGGCAAAGCTAAGTTAATGAGCCCTTAGTTTAAATCAATGCAAATGAATTACAACCAAAAGTAAAATTATGGACTTTTTTTTTAGAACCTGCAGTAATAAATTTTTGCCTGTACCGCTTTACTTAAATCTATTTTTGAGCATATATGAGTGAGCTTTCCACAGTACCTAGGTTATGACATGGACATCAATTAGGTGCATAAAGAAAATGAGCTTTTGCAAGCCATCATATTACTACTTAGGGCGTAGAGCAAATATAATTACTAAATGATACCCATAAGATTTGAGGGAAAAAACAACGAAGCTTTTATAGTGACTTATTCCAATAGTGTTGCCTACAAACTAGACCCATACTTATTCACTATAAACTGTATTTATAGTGAATGAAATCCTCTACCCCTTGAGTTACAGATAAACAAAACCCCTCCCATGATTCTACGGCCTGGACAAGCCCAAATGAACATATAACCTCTGCCTTCTCATAGGCAGACAACCTTTCACTCGTCAGCAAATCAAATGTGAAATTCAATAGCCATTCCAACCATTGCCTCAAAAACTACATTAAAGCATTAATGAGGGGACTTCCCTGGTGGTCCAGTGGCTAAGACTCCAAGCTCCCAATACAGGGAGCCCAGGTTCGATCCCTGGTCAGGGAACTAAATCCCACAGGCTTCAACTAAGAGCACACATGCTGCAGTTAAGACTGAAGTTCCCATGTGCTACAACTAAGACTCAACACTTAAATATATATATATGTATATATATATATATTTAAAAGCATTAATGAGAATTGAACACCTTCCCAAAGATCAGGGATAATGAGGAAAAATCATGCAGCAATTTTAAGAGTCTAACAATGTGAGAAGGGTTCTCCGAGTCTCCACATTTTCCTGAGGCATCATACTTTTCTCATCTTCCTTCATACCAAAGAGCCATAGCAACAAAAAATATTTTATCACCTCCTTTTCTTAAACTGTCTTCAATTCTCAGGTCCTTGGGGTCTCATCCTTTATGCCTGGAGCATAAAATTTTTCTAAACAAAGTTCTCTCCTCTTTAAGGCAGGATTTTGTGGGAAGTTACTGAAAGAAACAAATTAGCTTAAGCCACAAAAGAAGATTTATTAACTCATGTAACTGGGTAGTTGGAGGTGGATTCTAGGACTTAAAACTGTGCCATTTAGACTTTCTCACTGACTCTCCTGCTTTCTTTCGCTGCTCTGTTCTCCTACCTGTCCATGTTTTTGGAGATTTGACAACTGGCAGATAGAGTCATTTCATTAGAGCTCAAAACTCAAGTGGACCAAGAGGTCTACTTAATCTGTTATTGCCATTCTTCAGCGGCAGTATGGATCCTTACCTAATGTGTAAATCAAGTCAGGACTGATGAAACATAAACACACACACACACACACACACACACACACACACCCACCCATGAGGGTATAAAGATGGCTTGCTACTATGTAGTGAGGGTTTCTAGAGAGAGCAGGGCAGACTTTCCATCAGTTCAGTTCAGTTTAGTTCAGTTGCTCAGTCGTCTGACTCTTTGCGACCCCATGTTTCCATCCTGGTCAGAAAATGGCTTGAGAGAGCGAAGAAAGGGGACTGACTTGAGGCTTTTGCTGTGATTAAGAAGGGGGGTTGGAATGGGGGTTCCCAAGCTTGGTCAGGTGCTTGCCTGGTTTGAATTGCCCATCAGCAACAAAGGAGAACCCCATTCCTTTCTTAACATCATGTCCAGATGCGAGGTGGAAGGGATGAGCAAGGGGTAGGCTGAAAAGTCTGTCAACCGCCAAAACTATGGAATCAGACTATTTATTTATTACAATATTTCAACTTAAGTCACAAGTCCAACTATCAGAATCATGATGGTGTCGGAAAAGATACAATCCTGTGATAGATCTCATGCTCACATTTGTGGCTGTGGGACCAAGATGCTGAAATTGGCAGCCCCACCAAATCCAGTGTAACGGGTGGTGAGAAAAGAGTGAAACCTCAAAGAAAAGATATATGCTCTTGCAAAAAAAATAAATAAATAAAGTTGAGGCAGCTGGCTGAGTAGAAAAATAATGATAATAATAATAATGATAATTCCAAACCCAATAAAGAGATTATAGAGCTACTTGAGAAGATTTTAAAAGTCCCCTCCTTGTTATGTGTGATTGGTAGCACAAATAATAAACAGAAGTGCATAATAAAATAGCACTGAAGTTTGGATCCAGAATGAACTTGTTAGGAATGTAAAACCATTCACTCACTCTGGGGACTTGGGCAAAAGTAAAATAAGAAAAGGAAAAAGGTAAAAAGGAGAAAATAAAGATTTTTAGAAAGTGCTTAAGAAGTGTCAAATAACATGATGACTGCTTTACATGGATTATCTTGTCTAATCTCCCATAAGAACCCTAAGATTTGGATGGTGTTACAACTTCCACTTTATATATATGAACTGAGAGTTTAAAAAGTTGAGAAAGTTTATAACTTTCTCAAGTCCTACCACTAGAAAGTTTTGGTTCTTGAATTTAACCTAAGTGCAAAGCCTACATGATTAACCACCATGGCTTAACTTCTTTAAACCTTATAAAATGAATAATGAGTAAATTTTTAAAAATAGCTCTGAAATCTTTGCTCTTCAGTCAGTCAGTTCAGTTACTCAGTCGTGTCTGACTCATTCCCACCCCATGGACTGCAGCACACAAGGCTTCCCTGTCCATCACCAACTCCTACAGCTTGCTCAAACTCATGTCCATCAAGTCAGGGATGCCAAACATCCCCTTCTTCTCCTGCCTTCAATCTTTCCAAGCATTGAGGTCTTTTCTAAAGAGTCAGCTCTTTGTATCAGTTGGCCAAAGTATTGGAGCTTCAGCTTCAACATCAGTCCTTCCAATGAATATTCAGGATTGACTGGTTTGATCTCCTTGCAGTCCCAGGGACTCTCAAGAGTCTTCTCCAACACCACAGTTCAAAAGCATCAATTGTTCAGCGCTCACCTTTCTTTATGGTCCAACTCTCATATCCCTACAAGACTACTGGAAAAACCAGAGCTTTGTATAGATGGACCTTTGTCAGTAAAGTAATGTCTCTGCTTTTTAATGCACTGTCTAGGTTGCTCATAGTTTTTTCTTCCAAGGAGCAAGGTCTTTTAATTTTGTGGGCTGCAGTCACCATCTGCAGTGATTTTGGAGCCCAAAAAAATAAAGTTTATCACTGTTTCCATTGATTCCCCATCTATTTGCCATGAAGTGATGGGACCAGATGCCATGATCTTGGTTTTCTGAACGTTGAGTTTTAAGCCAGCTTTTTCACTCTTCTCTTTCACTTTTGTCAAGAGACTCTTTAGTTCTTCTTCACTTTCTACCATAAGGGTGGTGTCATCTGAATATCTGAGGTTACTGATATTTCTCACAGCAGTCTTGATTTCAACTTGTACTTCACCCAGCCCAGCATTTCACATGATGTACACTGCATACAAGTTAAATAAGTAGGGTCACAATATACAGCCTTGATGGACTCTTTACCCAATTTGGAACCAGTCTGTTGTTACATGTCTGGTTCTAACTATTGCTTCTTGACCTGCATACAGATTTCTCAGGAGGCAGGTAAAGTTGTCTGGTATCTCATCTCTTTAAGAATTTTCCACAGTTTGTTGTGATCCACACAATCAAAGGCTTTAGCATAGTCAATGAAGCAGAAGTAGATGTTTTTCTGGAACTCTCTTGCTTTTTCTATGATCCAACAGATGTTGGCAATTTGATCTCTGGTTGCTCTGCCTTTTCTAAATTGAACTTGAACACCTGGGAGTTCTCAGTTCACTCAACCAGTCCTTTAACTTTTAAGGAGCAACTTTAAATTTTTTTCATTGTATTATGTAAACTAGATTCCATCTCTTCTTCATCCTTACTGCCAGCTTCACACTGGTTCCCAAAGATCTCATCTTCAGAGCAAATACCTCTCAAAGTATTTTTTATATTAAATTATTAAATACAGCCCAAAGTATTTTTTTAAATTAATATAATTCCCTCCTTGAGAACTGGGCTTATAATGTTTCTGTCTTATGTAAAAATGATCAAATAAAAATGATAGTGAACAACAGTGGCACTACTATCTCACTGTCTCACATATGATAATGATATCAATTTTATTATAGGATTAAGCAAAAATCAAGTAGTTAAAATCGCCCTTAAAAACCCATCCAGGTATCCACTTGAGACATACATTTAATCTGTAATTTAGTAAGTCCAGCTCCACCAGATCTTCCCCCAGCACTGAAGAATATCATTCATTTTGAGTGACCTTAGTAGAATACTGGGCTTGTGTTTAAAAAGTCATGTATGAAAAATACATACCTTTAATCACTAAAATTGCACTAAGCCCAGCAAGGAATTCACAGCATGAGAAGTGTGAAGAGATTAGGATTCACTGTGCTAAGAATAGATTCAAGGTGTCTTGGAATAAAGACAAAAGAGATGAGATCATACTGGCATTTGAGAAAGATTATTATTTCAACGTGGAAAACAGTTGATAGGAAAGAGACCAGCATGAAGACTGTCCCACGACTCCCAATTGAAGGACAGTGGTAGTGTGAACTCAGGTAGCAGCAGTGGGGGTGGAAAGAAAGGACTGATTGTTTTTAAGAAGGTAGATGTAACAGAACTTAGTATTTGATTGGATGTAGAGTTGAAGAAAAGGAAAGAGTTGAGAATGAAGACTGGATATTGAGATGATTATGCATGATACTACCAACACAGAAAACATTAACACTAAAATTGCTTTTTATCAAGTGGGATACTGTCCTTCCATTAAAGCAGCATGATCGTTCTTTCAATATCACACTAGTGTTCTAACCAATTAGATACCCAGCTCTTTTTTTTTTTTTTTACATAAACTTTAAAGTTCTGCCAAAGTAATGTCCCCTGATCCTTTATGTGGTATATAACTTTTTAGCCTCCTGATCCAATATGTGGCAGTTCTCAATTCTAAAAACTTTTATTTGATAATCATGAACTGTAATTAAACATAAGAAACATGGTTAAATCTATGGGTAAATTTAAAACTTTATAGTCAGTTCTTATTTTCTCTTTTACTATTTATAAGTCCATGTGTCATGTGAATGAGGGAATAGAAATTTCTAAGTGACTCCATGGGATACAAAGCTATGGCTATAAGCTACAGGCTATAAGCTATAGCTCAGTTGGTAAAGAATCTGCCTGCAAAGCAGGAGGCCCCAGTTCAATTCCTGGGTTAGGAAATCTGCTGGAGAAGGGATAGGCACGCACTCCAGTATTCTTGGGTTTCCCTTGTGGCTCAGTTGGTAAAGAATCCACCTGCAAAGCGGGAGACCTGGGTTTGATCCCTGGGTTAGGAAGATCCCCTGGAGAAGGTATGCTAGCCTGGAGTATTCCATGGACAGTCCATGGGGTCGCAAAGAGTCGGACACGACTGAGCAACTTTCACTTTCACTTTTTTTTCACTTCACTTAAACTGCAGGAAGGTCAATGTTAGTTCTGTATAAGGAAAACCTTTCTAGTATTTCTAGCTATTCAGAAATGGAGTGAGATAAATGCTCTGTCTCTGATGGTGTTTAAGAGGCTTCACGCATTTGTGGAAGAATTAGACCAGATGATCTTTCCAAAAGAAAAAAAATGATGATAATTAACAATATCTTACTGAAACCAAAATATATGCTATCATTGAGGTGTGCAAAAAAGAAACTGTTTATTTACTATATAGACTTTATCTTGCTCTACAGCTCAAATCCTAAAGATGACAGTACAGAACACAGTTTCCTCCAGCTTAATATAAATATTTGCTCTCAGGTTCTTAACCTTTTTCAAAAAATTCAGAGTTTTCTTCATTTCCTAAAGTTATATGTGGGGATATAGTCAAGCAGAAGGATACACAGGACTTCAGGGGTAGGAAGCTGCTGCTTCTTATGCTGTTCTCCCAGTTCTCACTGGAAACTGTGACGCTGTCCCCAGTCCTGTCTAGATAGATGCCCACAGTAACCATCCACTGATGGGTGGGTAGCCCCTTCCGGCTTGGGTAGCCGTTGTCCCGAAGCCTGTGGCTGAAACGTACGGTTTCTGTCATCTTCTCCTGTCATTCTGGAGTCTCTTTCATCCCTTCCCTAGGCATCTTCATGCCCACCAGTTCCAACCTGGGACGTATGGAAATCCTGGATCACATTCAATCTCGGAGTAGCTTAAAGAGCAATCTCAGGACCATCTAACTTGCTCCTCCTTCCACTGATGCTGCTTCACTGCTCCTGCACCATGCTGGATGCTACTCTGAACTAGAAAGAAAACTTCTCTGAGAGGCTTGCAAATGTCCTGAGACACACATGAGAAAGTGAAGCATCAGTCTGAAATGTTGGGATTCACTCAAACATACCTGGCATTTTTACCTGCCTCTCCCTATACCCAGAGTTTCTCTCCAGACAAAAGAATGGTTAAGACTTTACCTCTTATCCTGGCTCTTTTTATGATTTCTTTCTCTCTGGCTGCTTTTATTAGTCATCTACTGCCACATTACTACTACAAACAAGTCATTTCAAAAACCAAGTGACTTAAAAAACCATCATATATTTTCACTCGTGCTTCTGAAGGCTAGAAGCTGGGGCTCGTGGGACCTAGTCAGAGTTGACTGGTTTAGCTCCAAGCTGAAAGTTAGATCCCAATCACCATCTCCTGTTTCTCATTCACGTTGGCCCAGTGGACTAACCAGGCCACATTCTTGTCACGACCATGTTGCAAGAGCTGAAGCCCAACCACATGAACACATTTCAAGGCTCTGCTTATGCCATATCCATTAGCCTTTGCCTTGGTCAAAGTACTTTCCCACTACTTTGAGGCCAAATTGAGTCACGTGACAGAATCCAACATGAATGAGGTAGTGATGTAAACTCCATCCATGGAGATGGGGGAAAGGCAGGTGAATATGTGTGAACAATAATCTAATAGGGTATTCTCCTTCTTCCAGCACCAAAAAAGTTCTCTATTCTCTCTTTCTGCAGAAAGAGACAAAAAGAGGCCAAGTCATGTAACACTGACCTTCCCATTGAAGAATCCCACTGGATCACTGAGAAGAAAAAAAAATCGGGTAATATTTCAAATATGATATCCCCAAAGCAATTGCTAATATCATTTAGTCCAGGTCTTTGCTAAGTCTTTTACTATTTCAAATCATTTAATTATTACCACAACCTAGTGTGACAATTTATGACTATTTATTTTACAACTATGGGCCATGATAAAGTTCAGAAACTTGACCAAGGTCACCCAGATGAGCGAAAGAGATAAAACTCAAACCAAATTCTATGTGATTCAATAATTTATTACCAGCAAGAATTCAAGCTCAGCAAGGAAAGCTAGGAAAATACTTTGTAATCCCTGCAAAGATACCAGTATGAGAACGCTGTTTGTTAGACTAATGGCTAAATCTTAACATTTCCTACAGATTTATTGTTTCAATGAGCATTCATCATATTGTCTTAGTGGTCATCATATGCCACTAATTCGTTTTGCCTAATGACCTCATATTTTCCTCCAAAATTCATGGCTCACAAGTCAGAAACTAAGACACTGCTTTATTTATCATCATCTAGTCTCCAAATATCAGGCACTGCTATCTGTCATGGTAACTTGATATCTTAATTTAGGAAAATCAATAGGAGCAGTAGGGACAAAAATTCTTGCAGTATCAGAGATCAGGAATGAAAATGTACTTGTGTGAAACAAATAACAAAAGGGCCACCTGCAAGACACACAGCCAAACCATAAAATACTAAAAGTCCCCAAATCTGTGACCATAAGTTATTACTATCACAAGGTCTGAAATCAATAGAGACAACCGCAGTGATTCAAGTTAATTGAAATCTGAGCTCCCTTATTGTTATCTTCACACCCCAATAGGTGCTCAGGCATCTTTCCCTGACTGAAATCATCTATAAAATACCTTCCACTCTCTCCTTCAATGTGCATTAATATGTAAGAAATCAAATCAAATCTCTCTTTTTGTAAAGAATTCACAAAATGGTTGAGTGAGTTTTGTGCCCTTTGCTCACTTTTTCTGCAAAACAATCATCTTCAGTTTAAAATAATATTTCTTGTGTTATGTACCAAGCATTGACCTAGACTCTGGATTACAAAGTTGAGCAAGACAAACAGGTCATTGCTTTGCAGAGTTTATATTCTGGAAAAGAAATATATGCAATAAACAAATGAAAGATAGTTTTATGTTGTGATTAAAAAACACTTAATCCTTGGAAGAAAAGCTGTGACAAATATAGACAGCATATTAAAAAGCAGAGATATCACTTTGCTGACAAAAGTCCCTATAGTCAAAGCTATGGTTTTTCCAGTAGTCATGTATGGAATGTGAGAGATGGACCATAAAGAAGGTTGAGCATCAAAGAATTGATGCTTTCAAACTGTGGTGCTAGAGAAGACTCTTAAGAGTCCCTTGGACGGCAAGATTATACCAGTCAAGCCTAAAGAAAATCAATGCTGAATATTCACTGGAAGGACTGATGCTGAAGCTGAAGCTCCAATACTTTGGCCCCTGAGGCCAAGAGCCAACTCACTGGAAAAGACCCTGATGCTGGGAAAGACTGAAGGCAAAGGAGAAAGGTGCGGCAGAGGATGAGATGGTTAGATAGCATCACTGACTCAATGGGTATGAATTTGAGAAAACTTTGGGAGATAGTCAAGAACAGGGAAGCCTGGCATGCTGCTTCCTGTCACAAAGAGTTGGACATGACTTAGGGACTGAACAACAATATATAAAGATGGTTGAGAAGGTGGCAGCAATTTTAGATTATGTAGAGGGAAAGATGTTCTGTGAATGAATATCCATCAAGACAGCCAATATTCTGCTGTGGTAAGAAATCATGCCAAAATCTCAGTAGGGCTATCTGCTCTGATTCAGAACAACCCCCAGAATAACTGATATTTTTACAGTAATTCAACATACAGGCTAGTGAGGTCTTCACTTTCCCGACTGCACCATCTGAAGGGCCCCATTTCTCCACCTGATATGGCAGGAAAACAAAGACTGGAAAACAGCACAATCAATGGCTTTTCACTATCACCCTCCATTATAGCCCACTGGCCAGAACCAGTCACACAGCTCCGCCCAATGCCAACCATCATTGGTAATTTGCCCTCAAGATGGACCCTTTAACATGGTACATAGGGATCATCTTGACCTATCCCCAAACCTTGCCCATCCTAAAGCATAATGGAGCATGTTCACATCACACATTTACTTCCAATTCCTGAAAAGCTCTTCCTGTCACCATTCACCTCCCTCACCTTTCCCTGGGATAATTTTTACTTGTGTTTCATAACCCAGCATACTTGTCCTCCTGTCCTTTCCTCTGGAGAACTTCTGTGACTCCCCCAAGCTGGTTTAGTGTCCTCATCTGTGCTCCTAGACTTACCTCTGCACTTGCTAATTTATCATTTGTTTCTCTCCTTGACTTTCTACCAGACTGCAAATTTATGATGAGCTTAACTGTGTCCTCCTAACTTTATACCTCAACATATTTCCTTAAACACATAAGAGTTAGTTAAATACTGTTGAAGGAAAAAACAGGGAGAAAAATAGAAACTAGAGGAAAGATGCTGAATGTTTAAGTGTAGATGACTCACCATATAGTATCATTCACATAAAAAATGAAGAGAATCATGAAAACAAGTGTGTTTGATGCAAAAAGAAACAGAACAGGAATTTTTTTGAGTGCCTATCATATGCGAAGTATTGAGAGAGAAGTATTATGGATGTTCCCATGCAGTTTGAATATCTGAATATGAGATTCTTTTGGAATAATCATTAGAACATGTCCAAAACACAGTTCAGATTGAAGTCCAGTTGTCAAGGATGAAGACATGTAGAGTTGAGATTCATTCATCAGGGATAATGGGATCCATCCATATAGATCCCTGCATCTCAAACTCTGTGTAACAATACTTGATAGAAATAAAACCTGGCCAAGTCAACAGCCCACAAGCATTGGGTGATAGTGAAGAAAAAGCTTGTCTGACATCCTGAAGCAAGATACCATTGAGAATTCTAAAGGACATATTCTATGGCAAACAGGAGCTAATGGAAAGGCTGTGAAGCTCAGATTAATTCCATCACAGTTTTCATGGATGTTCAGCTTGACTTTGCTGTCCCCACATCATTTTTACATCTCCAACAGTTCAATTATGTTTTAAACATACCACCATTTCTGAAAAGAGACAACCACCTCTTTATGATAAAGAGGAAAAGAACCGTGAGGATTGAGAGGGACAAAGTACTGATGAAACAGAAGGAAGCAGAGGGTAAGAGATGGGATTCAGCATAGAATCTGAAGGGGCAAGTATATTTTGAAGCAGAAGAAAAACAGTTGAAGGACTAGGGAAGGGGCAGTTATATAGATACAGAGCATAATTATGGTGTGTTTCTAGTGATTATTTCCAAATATATTTTAAAAAAATGAAGGAGCCGGGGGAGAGCTAGGGAAGAGGGAAAGCCAATAGGAATAAAAGTAAATTAGTTATTACATGCTTAATGATGAAACCATTTTCAATTTACAACTAGCCACTGGAAATACTCTGAGAAAGAAAACTGTTTTATTTACCAACGGAAATGCCACTTGCATCTGACTTTACTTCTTATATCATTCATCACTGATGCAAAAACTAGCAAGTATCAGCACAAATCTGGAAAATGCCACATGTTGCCTGCGTCCTCCTGAGGCAGAAAAACTGGAACTGAAATAGTCAATTCAACATACGCATTCTAGCTCATGAAGACAGTCTCGTGAGATCAGTGTTTGAAACCTCTCTGTTTTGGGCCACCTGTGGAGCTACATAGAAAGATTATAGTCAACTAGAAGCAAATCTGTTGTTCAAGCCAGCTCAACTCCAGTCCTGTAAATATTGCTATAATGCAGCTGACCTTTGAGCCTCTTTGATTTTGATATAATTCATCGAGAATTTGTAATACATTAACTCATTCTGGGTGAAATTTATTTTTCCTAAACCTAAAAACCCTCTGACTTTCATTTCTACAAACTAGCTAACCAGATTATTTTTGAAGTGCATTCTGCAGAATAAATATTCAGGATTTTTTAAAGTGTTAAATTCAGGAATAAGCAAAGATGAACAGCTTTATTTCCTATGAAATTTCTAAGCTTTTTAAAATATATTAGTGCCTATTGTGATTTTCTTAAAGGCAGATACACTACGGCATGTTGACAAAAGTTATTTGACCTTGGAACCCCTTTTTCCTAGAACATATTTTGGGAAATATTAATTGAGCTTAAAATATGCCAGTACAGATTTCATTTATTTTGAGGCCATCTACACAGTACAACAGGCATTGTGCTAGCATGGTCTGAGGAAGCAGACCTAATTTCTGTCTGGGTAAGACACACATTAAGTTACAATTAATTTAATAATTTTGCATGTGCAAATTATTATAGGAAAAATGTGGGGAAATATAACCTGACCTGACAGGTGAAGGAATATTACTCAGCCATAAAAGGGAATGCATTTGAGTCAGTTCTGATGAGGTGGATGAACCTAGAACCTATTATACAGAGTGAAGTGAAAAATAAATATCATATTCTAATGCATATATACAGAATCTAGAAAAATGGTACTGAAGAATTTATTTACAGGGCAGCAATGGAGACACAGACATACAGAAGAGACCTATGGACATGGGGAGAGGGGAGGAGAGGGTGAGTGTATGAAAAGAATAACATGGAAACTTACACTACCGTATGTAAAATAGATAGCCAACGAGAATTTGCTATGTGGCTCTGGAAACTCAAACAGGGGCTCTGGGTCAGGTTGGATGGGGTGGGAGATGGGAGGGAGGTTCAAGGGGGAGGGGATATATGTATACCTATGACTGATTCATGTTGAGGTTTGACAGAAAACAACAAAATTCTGTAAAGCAATTATCCTTCAATTTAAAAAGAAATTTAAAAAAAGTAGAGCTAAATTGACCCTAGAATAAAGGCTGCTCTATGAACTCTCTTTAAAAAAAAGAAAGAAAAAATGAGTAGAAATGGTGGGAGTGGGGTTCGGGGGAGGTTGAAGTGGACACCTTGAAAGAATCAAGTTGATCCACAAATTCTACACAAGACATAAATCTCAGAGTGTCGTGCCAACACTAACGCCCTCTACTGCACATGTGCTGTGGGTCCTTCCTCTAGGACAAGGTAAGAGCAATATTATCAGTGGAAAAATAAAAATAAACAGATTGCTTAGAGTACCACTATCCAATAGTATTTAATGCATGCTACATATTAAAATTTAAATTGTCAAGTGACCACATTTTAAAAAATAAATGACATTACTTTTAATGTCTATTTTAAACTTGATATATCCAAAATATTATGGTTTCAGTGTTTAACTAATGGGAAGTAAATTATTATTAAGATATTTTACCTGTTTTTCATGCAAAGACTTTGAAATACAGTGCATAATTTAGACTTCCAGCAATCTCAGTTCAGGTTTGCCTCATTTCAAGTGTTTTACAGGCATATATGGTTGGTGGTTACTGTACTGAACAGCACAGACCTAAATCTAGGGCATCTGAGTTTGTCAGCTGTGTATAAGAGTGGTCTAGGAAGAGAAAGAAAAATATCATATGACTCCTTTATATGTGGAATCTAAAAATAAAGACAAATGAACTTACAAAAGAGAAAGAGACTTACAGACTTAGACAATGAACTTACTGTTGCCAGGGGAAGGATGAAGGGAAGGGATAGTTAGGGGATTGGGGATAGACATGCACACACTGCTATATTTAAAATGGATAACCAACAAGGACCCACTGTAGAGCACATGGAACTCAACTCAGTGTTATGTGGCAACTCGGATGGGACGGGAGAATCAATACATTTATGGGTATGGCTGAGACCCTTTGCTGCTCACCTGAAACTATCACAACATTGTCTTAATTGGCTATACTCCAATGCAGAATAAAAAGTTTAAAAAAAAAAAAGAGTAGTCTAGGAAAGCCAGCATCTCAGGACCTTGAGATCATAAGAAGTTGCAGCCCCTCCAGATGGAGAAAGGGAGTCATCATTCCCTTAGGAAAGGAACCATAGAAGCTAAGTTTAGATGTGGCCCCTTGTAATCGTCCAGCGCTATTTTGGGGCCATCTTGTTTGTCAAATCACAGAATAAGATTGTTAATACCCAAAATATTTAATTAATGTATCTGTCTGCTGTCATTAAAATAATGTAGCTTTTTCAAGAGCTTAATTAGACTATGAGATAAACAGGAGCAACCTACTACAAGAACGTTCAGTCTTTCAAAGTCATTGACTGCCAGATGTCACCAATGAAAATCATATGCAAACTGATAAAGATCACTTCCATAATAGATCAATCATATTTAATAAAGGCATGCCAATTGTTAGAAATAATCCATCTACTTTACTTATTACAATAGATAGCAGCAAAAGAGTAGTCTATCTAAGAACTATAAACAGACAATGAAAGAGGGTAGCTCCTAGGTATAAAAGAGCTTGTTGTGAAAACCTACTAGTGCCAAAGGATATGCCAGTATGTGTATCTAGACCTTATACAAATAGGACACTATGTCATTTGTTTATGGTTATAGATTTTTTGGAGATCCAACCAGTCCACCCTAAAGGAGATCAGTCCTGGGTGTTCATTAGAAGGACTGATGCTGAAGTTGAAACTCCAATACTTTGGCCACCTCATGCGAAGAGCTGACTCATTGGAAAAGACCCTGATGCTGGGAGGGATTGGGGGCAGGAGAAGGGGATAAAAGAGGATGAGATGGCTGAATGACATCACCAACTTGATGGACATGAGTTTGAGTAAACTCTGGGAGTTGGGGATGGACAGGGAGGCCTGGCATGCTGCGATTCATGGGATCACAAAGAGTCAGACACGACTGAGTGACTGAACTGAACTGACTGATGGATTTTTTCATGTTACTCAATGACATAAAATACCTAGTTTTCCCAGATACTTTGCATAGAATAAAAACATTGTAATTCATAGATCTGAGTCATAAAAGGAAGATAGATCTCTTTCGGTCTTTTAAAGAGTAATTGGCTATGTTCCAGTTAAAACAAACCCAGAAATACTCAGAAGGCTTCTTTGGGGTAAGTGAGTACAGGGTAGATTTAGTCAGCTCAGAGATTAGAAGGTCTTGAAGACCTCATATGGTTAAGTCTCATCTGGTATATATACTTAATAAGTCTCTGAATTTCTCTTTTCAGTGTAACATTCAGGCCTTCTTTTCATATTTCTTAAGTGCTTCTGGTATCTCTCTATTTTAGAAGTGTGTGAAAAAACAAGACAGTGTATATTTTTTAATGGACACCTCTCACCTCTCCAGTGACTTCCACAGGATTCTTCCCTGTAGCCAAGATCTTCAGCTGGAGTCTGAGGGAAACGCTTTTCCAAATGCCTTCCCTGTTGGAAAACTGAGGCAGCTGGAAACCTGAGCACACCCCAGGCCACAACCTCCAAACAGAACTGTTTAACTCCAAACCTGGGGACTTGATATCCTTTTAGAGTAAACCTGATGAGGGAATTTCTGCAAGACTATTAACAAGGTTGACAACAACAATAGGACTGATATTCAGTATCTCTTGAATGCTTACTGCATGCAGGCCTTGAGCAAAGCTTGCCCCATGGGTCCCTAATTCTATTTGTACAACAACTTTTGAAGAAGGTATTCTGATTTTCCCCTGAGGAAATGTCAGGGTGAAAAGTCAATTATCCAAACTCACCTTGCTAGTAGTGATGGAGCTGGGGTTTGAACCCAGTCTGATTTCAGATCTCATGCAATTCTTGCTACATATACTGACTCTCACTTGTGAGGGAACGAAAATCCCACTTACAGTTCAAAATCAACTCAGACTCCACCAAAACCGTATCTGCACCCATTCTGGATCTAAAACTCAGCTAAGTATTATTCCTCTTCTTTCTTTTTCCAATAATGTTTGCATTCCCCATTAACCTTACTTATTGCATTATATAGAGCATCTATCAACTTCTCAGTTGTCTCCCACTAGTTTAAAATTTCTTTAAGGCAACAGTTTTAACCTAGAAGTGATTTAATCCCCCAGGGCACACTCAGCAAGTCTGCAGAGTTTTCAGTTGTCACTGCTGGCAGAGTGGTGCTACTGGGCATTTAGTGAGCAGAGGTCTTTTTGTTGTTTGTTGTTGTTTAATCACTACATCATGTCTGACATTCTTGTGACCCCCATGGATTATAGCCCACAAGGCTCCTCTGTCACTGGGATTTCCCAGGCAGAATACTGGAGTGGGTAGCCTATCCCTTCTCCAGGGGACCTTCCCGAACCAGGGTCTCCTGCATCGCAGGCAGATTCTTTACCAGCTGAGCTGCCGAGAAGCCCCTGTTTTTTACAGGTCAGAAAAAGCAGGTCTCAAAAACTGGTGTCAGGACACTCTGCAGTAGGGACTTTCTTGCTTTTCCTGCAGAGGTAGTGGAATCTAAGCAAGCTGTCCTGTGAGAACTCGCAACAGAAAAAAGTGATTTTTTTCATTGAAAACAAGTGAAATAGGATCAAGAACCATAATCGGTTCAATTCAGTTGCTCAGTCGTGTCCGACTCTTTGTGACCACATGAACCACAGCACGCCAGGCCTCCCTGTCCATCACCAACTCCTGGAGTCCACCCAAACCCATGTCCATTGTATCGGTGATGCCATCCAACCATCTTATTCTCAGTCGTCCCCTTCTCCTCCTGCACCCAATCCCTCCGAGCATCAGGGTCTTTTAAAATGAGTCAGCTGTCAACCTGCCTGACTTCAGACTCTACTACAAAGCCACAGTCATCAAGACAGTATGGTACTGGCACAAAGACAGAAATATAGACCAATGGAACAGAATAGAAAGCCCAGAGATAAATCCACGAACCTATGGACACCTTATCTTTGACAAAAGGAGCAAGATATTACCAATGGAAAAAAAGACAACCTCTTTAACAAGTGGTGCTGGGAAAACTGGTCAACCACTTGTAAAAGAATGAAACTAGAACACTTTCTAACACCATACACAAAAATAAACTCAAAATGGATTAAAGATCTAAATGTAAGAACAGAAACTATAAAACTCCTAGAGGAGAACATAGGCAAAACACTCTCCGACATAAATCACAGCAAGATCCTCTATGACCCACCTTCCAGAATATTGGAAATAAAAGCAAAACTAAACAAATGGGACCTAATGAAACTTAAAAGCTTTTGCACTACAAAGGAAACTATAAGTAAGGTGAAAAGACAGCCCTCAGATTGGAGAAAATAATAGCAAATGAAGCAACAGACAAAGGATTAATCTCAAAAATATACAAGCAACTCCTGCAGCTCAATTCCAGAAAAATAAATGACCCAATCAAAAAATGGGCCAAAGAACTAAACAGACATTTCTCCAAAGAAGACATACAGATGGCTAACAAACACATGAAAAGATGCTCAACATCACTCATTATCAGAGAAATGCAAATCAAAACCACAATGAGTACCATTACATGCCAGTCAGGAGGCTCTATTCCAAAAGTCACAAGCAATAGAATGCGTGGAGATGTGCGTGTGGAGAATACTGGAAAACCCTCTTACACTGTTGGTGGGAATGCAAACTAGTACAGCCACTATGGAAAACAGTGTGGAGATTTCTTAAAAAACTAGAAATAGAGCTACCATATGACCCAGCAATACCACTCTTGGGCATACACACTGAGGAAACCAGATCTGAAAGAGACACATGCACCCCAATGTTCATCGCAGCACTGTTTATAATAGCCAGGACATGGAAGCAACCTAGATGCCCATCAGCAGATGAATGGATAAGGAAGCTGTGGTACATATACACCATGGAATATTACTCAGCCGTTAAAAAGAATTCATTTGAACCAGTCCTAATGAGATGGATGAAACTGGAGCCCCTATACAGAGTGAAGTAAGCCAGAAAGATAAAGAACATTACAGCATACTAACACATATATATGGAATTTAGAAA